>NC_072413.2:55848010-56151041 GCF_028858775.2 Pan troglodytes
GGGGGAGCTAGCATTAGGAGAAATACCTAATGTAGGTAATGGGTTGATGGGTGCAGCAAACCACCGTGGCACATGTATAGCTATGTAACAAAACTGCACATTCTGTACATGTACCCCAGAACTTAAAGTATGTTAAAAACATGGCAACAAGTAGCATAGCAGGAGTATAGATCTAGGTCTTTCTGTTGCCAAAGTTTGTGGTCTTTGCATTAGACCTTGTAGCCACAAACCAGGTCTTAGATAGGTTTTCAAAATAAGGTACATCTAAAATTTAATGTTAAATCCAAGTATTAGCTAGTGAAAGTGGTATTTTGCATTACAAATATCCAGTTTATATGTAAATTTATATTTTAAATGCAAAATACACACCAGAATAAACACTGTAAAAACTACCACACTATCTACCATCAATAACATATACAACGATATTTAGTATTAACATAGACCTTATATGTTCTAATTTAAAACCATATTACAAAATACTTCTCAAAACCACATATTAATGGTACTTATTTGTTACTGTTTACAAAACACTTCCTCTCATACATAAAGAGGCACAAATCTTACTCTCAGGGTATAAACATAATATGAACAAGGATAGATATTTATTGCACTTATTTCACTGTAATAGAGAATTTCATAACTTGTCCCAGTTAAAGTGCATAAGAGTTATACAGTATTAATATTGTACCAGGAAGATCAATACTAACAACTTCAAAAGAAGAAAGAGAAGAAACCACATTTTCTTTCTTATGATTCAGTAACTTTATTCTACTCTGTGTTTTTTAAAAATTGCCTTTTCCTTGGCCAGGCACGGTGGCTCACGCCTGTAATCCCAGCACTTTGGAAGGACAAGGCGGGTGGATCACCTGAGGTCAGGAGTTCGAGACCAGCCTGGCCAACATGGTGAAACCCCGTCTCTACTAAAAAATACAAAAAATTAGCTGGGCATGGTGGTGCATGCCTGTAATCCCAGCTACTCGGGAGGTGGAGACAGGAGAATCACTTGAACCTGGGAGGCGGAGGTTGCAGTGAGCCAAGATCATGCCATTGCACTCCAGCCTGGGCAACACACCAAGACTTCATCTCAAAAAAAAAAAAAAAAGTTGCCTTTTCCCCCATTGAAGCACAGAAAATCTTAAGAAGGAAGTAAGGATGCACAAATGCAGAAGTTACAACCAGGCAGGTAAAATGATCATAAAACACCATTTAGTGTATTCTCATTCTTTAAAGTACATCTATTTGATTCATTCATTGCTGGTATTTTTTTTCTTTTTCTCTAATCACTACTACCATCATGTACTCTTTCTTTTTCTGTGTGAAAATAATTAGCTCTCTAATTTCTTCAAATGGAACTAAATATTTCATTCGTTAGCACAATAAACTTTATTGAGCAACAAAATATACCACTTTGCCTAAAATAAAATAAAGATAAATCCCCTGCTCTCCCCAAGCTCTATGGGTGAGATAGTTTTGTGCAAAGCAAAAAGCCCAAAATAGTGTGTTAAATGCTGGAGCAGAGGTGAATACACAGCATTACAGGAGCACAGAGGGAGGATTAGCCAGCCTGGGGCATTTGGGAAGCTTTACAGAGGACAGCACATTTAAACTGCACTTCTAAAGATAAATAGGAGCTTTCTGCAGGGTGATGAAGGAGACAGAGAGGGAGCACTGGGGCCAAAGTGCAGTAAAGCACTGAGAAGCAAAAGAGCATGGGCACAATAATGTCATTAAAACAATGAGCTGCCATCATCACTGGCCATCAGAGAAATGCAAATCAAAACCACAGTGAGATACCATCTCACACCAGTTAGAATGGCAATCATTAAAAAGTCAGGAAACAACAGGTGCTGGAGAGGATGTGGAGAAATAGGAACACTTTTGCACTGTTGGTGGGACTGTAAACTAGTTCAAGCATTGTGGGAGACAGTGTGGCGATTCCTCAAGGATCTAGAACTAGAAATACCATTTGACCCAGCCATCCCATTACTGGGTATATACCCAAAGGATTATAAATCATGCTGCTATAAAGACACATGCACACGTATGTTTATTGTGGCACTATTCACAATAGCAAAGACTTGGAACCAACCCAAATGTCCATAAATGATAGACTGGATTAAGAAACTGTGGCACGTATACACCATGGAATACTATGAAGCCATCAAAAAGGATGAGTCCATGTCCTTTGTAGGGACATGGATGAAGCTGGAAACCATCATTCTCAGCAAACTATCGCAAGGACAAAAAACCAAACACTGCATGTTCTCACTCATAGGTGGGAATTGAACAATGAGAACACTTGGACACAGGAAGGGGAACATCACACACCAGGGCCTATTGTGGGGTTGGGGGAGTGGGGAGGGATAGCATTAGGAGATATACCTAATGTAAATGACGAGTTAATGGGTGCAGCACACCAACATGGCACATGTATACATATGTAACAAACCTGCACATTGTGCACATGTACCCTAGAACTTAAAGTATAATTTTAAAAAAAGGAGAAAAAAAAAAGAATTACTATTAAAAAAAAAAAGAAAGAAAAGAACCAATGAGCTGCATGATGAGACTATGACCAGAGTGTGCGAAGACCATATGGGATATAAGATCTAAAAGGAAAGTTGGGCCAATGCAGTAGCTCACACCTGTAATCCCAGTGCTTTGGGAGGCCGAGGTGGGAGGAGTGGGAGGATCACTTGAAGGAGTTTGAGACCAGCCTGGGTAACATAGCAAAACCTGATCTCTAAAATAATAATAATAATAATAATAATTAATTAGCTGTGTGATGGTATGCACCTGTAGTCCTACTCAGGAGGCTGAGGTGGGAGGATGGCTTGGGCCCAGGAGTTTAAGGCTGCAGTAAACTATAATTGCACCACTGCACTACCAGCCTGGGTGACAGAGTAAGACGCTATCTCTTAAAAAGAAAGGGGGCTTAGGGGGAGGAAGAGAGAGAGAGGGAGGAAGACAGAGCAAGAGAAATAAAAGGAAAAGTTGGACTAAAAATTCAACAACTAGTGATTGGTGAAGTAGATTAAAGTGCTTGCATATATGGAAGACTATATGCATTCACTATAATTTAAGTTATTACAAACAATATAGACCAACAAGATAAATGTTCAGTACAAAACAAAAGCCACTTGCGTGTGTCCATGGGCATAAAAAAGACTGAAAGGATATATAGCAAAATGTTAACACTAATCATCTCTGGTAGTGGAATTATGAGTAATTTTGTTTTAATCTCCCTTTGCTCTCTGCCTTCCAGATTTTCTGCATTAAGCATGTATTACTTAGGCAATTAGAGAATTGTGGTGTAGGGGGGAGAAATGTGTGCTAAAATAGAACAATATAAGCTGGGTTCAGATTGTGGCATGCTAAGTAATTTGGACTTTATTCCACAGAAAGTGAAAAATTACTTCAGGTATTTGATCAGGGGTTTGAGATGAACACATCTGCACTGTGGGGAAGTAAATATTTTTAAGGTGTGTATGCTGGATTGGAAGGACTTGAGGCTGGGCAAAAGATGTGATGGATAGAAGGCAGTGATCGCAGGACTGGAAAACACATATATGGGGTAAAACGCACAGGATTCATTAACTGATTATAGGGCAAGGGGAAAGGGCAGAAGCTGAGGATAACTCAGAGTTTCTAGCTTGGGCAATTGGTTGGATATAGACATTAGAAGCTGAAATGCATAATGAGAAGGAAAAGGTACATTTTAAGGACAGAATGATGATTTTGGTTTTATGTGTGACATGGCTGGAGGACATTCAGGTAGAATGTTCGAAGGAATTTTGAAATACAGGTGTAGGTTCAGAAAAAGTGGGCCTAGAAGTACAGACACACTAAAGATGGTAATGCCATGGGATTAAATGAGCTCACTCAGGGAAGGCAGAAAGTGAGAGGACACAGCTGAAGCTAGAACTTTGGGGAATGCTAAGTCATAGCAGCCGTCCAAGCACCCAGAGAGCCAAGAGAGCCAGAAGCGGGTAGAGTTCTTTTTGAAATGGGGATGATACCAGAGCTGGTACCAAAGTAAAAGGGAAAATATTTACTACAAATTGCAGCTTCCAATAGACAACCATCATAGAACCTGATCACTAATGGAGTATAGAAAAAACAAAAGGCCAACAGGTACAAAGGCACAGAACAAAGAGAGGCAACTGTTTACCAAAGGTGGGTGAAGAGAGGTGAAGTAAATGCACTCCTTTACTGATACCTTTCCAGGGAAGGTGGGACTGTTTTGAAAGCTGTCAAAGCTGACCTACTGCATGGCTGTCCTAAAACAGTGATTTCAACTCTCTTTTTCACAGACAAGAAAATCCATGTCCACCAAGAGGTGTCCCAAGTCTCAGAGCCAGTTGCTGGCAGGTTTAAGGATATAATTAATTTCCAAACCACTAGGGTTTAATTCAACCATACATCAACACACTGTTTCCCTAGACAAACACACAAAAAAGAATACTCACCCCAAAAATATCAATAATGGAATACAATAAAACATGAATGAATTTATCCTTTCATTTGACTTATGGAAATGAATTAAATTTCTTATAGCATACAACCCACCACCTCCTACCTTTCCAGCTAACTTCCACTACTCTTTGATTCTACTGAGACCTCTAATTCATGGACCCTACCATCTGTTCCCTGTCCCTAATTATCTAGATTTCCTCTTCTCTGCTTACCAGGTTTAAATTCCATGATCAATCATTTTATTAATACAACTCTTTTGTATACAACTCCGTTGTCCCTATTTTTTAATACCCATTGGATAATCGGTAACTCTGGTTATATCCTTATCTCTACTTGTTCCATGCCTTTACTGTGTTAATGAATGAGCCAACCTACTGGCTAGTCTTACTTTAAATTTGTGACCAAAAACTTTAAACGGACCCTTAAGGCTGCCAGACAACCTGAGCGCACTTGCCCAGTCCATTCACTCTCCCTACTTGTTTTAACTATTCATACCTTCTCTATCCTCCAGCCTCTACCATGTCCTCCACCATCCTCACTCTCATTTGGTGATCTCTCTTCCTACTTGGAGAAGACTGCAGCAACCAGAAGAGAACCTCAACAGACTCCCACCATCTCAGTTATACACTTTCCCAAACGGGCCCCACACACCTTACCCTATATCCATGTTCCTATCTAAGGCAATGTCCCTTCTCTTGTGCACTAGTTTCCATACACTATCTCTCCAACTTCATTAATTTTTCTTTCTCTATTGAATCATTCTCATTTGCATGCAAACTTGCTCTTATTTCTCCAATCTTTAAAGAAAGAAAAACTTTCTTGAGCCTGATTCCTCCATTTCTTCTGCTCCCCTTTGCACAAAAATCCTTGCAGAGTCATCTATACTCACAGTTTCCAATTCTTCCCTCTAATTCTCTCTTATACACATTCTAATCCATTTTATCTATCCTTATGTGCTCTTGTCAACATTCTTGTCAAGATCACCCATGACCTTTAATTGTCAAATTCAATCGGTCTTCTTTTTACTTGACCTTTCAATAGCATTGGACTCAGCTAATCTCTTCCCCTTCAAACTCTTTATTTACTGGCTTCCAGGGTATCACATGTTCCTGGTTTTCCTCCTATCTCCCTGGATGCTCCTTCTTGATCTCCTTTGATGGTTTTCTTCTTCTCCTGAACCTCTTAATGTCAGAATGTCTCAAAATTCAATCCTTCTGCCTCTTCTCTTCTCTATATGCATTCATTCCTTGGAGGTCTCATCCAGTCTTAGGCCTTAAATACCACCCAAGTACTGGCAAATCCTTAATTTATATCTCCAATCAGACATCTACTCTGAACTCTAAGCTTGCTCTACATCTCCAATTACATTTAGTATCTCTAAAACGTTATCCTTATCCCCTGACAATCCACCCCCCACCCCTTTCCAAAGTTTCTCTACCTTGAAACCTTCCACACTTCAGCTGATGGCAACTCAAACTTAGTCAAACCAGAAAAGATGCAGTCATTTTTTACTCCTCTCTTTCTTACAGATACCATATCCAATCTATCAGGGTACCCTATTGGCTCTAATTTCAAATATATGCAGACTCTGACCACCTTTCTCTTCTTCTACTGCTACAACTCTGGTTCAAGCCACCATCATGTCTCACCTACGTTATCACAATAACATACTAATTAGGTGTTTTCACCCTGTCCCAGTACAGCAGTGAGACTGATCTTTGTGTAGGATAAGTCACATCACTCTTCTCCCAAAACTCTTCAAATGCTCATTTCATTCAGAATACAAGCCAAAGGATTGACAATGACCTCTAAGGCCCTCCTTTATCTGCACTCCTGGATCCTCAGTGACCTCATCTCCAACCACTTTCCCAATTGTTCACTCCACTTCAGCCATACAGGCCTCCCTGCTGTTTCTCCAGCATGCTAGTTGTACTCTACCTCAGATCTTTGCACTAGCTATTCCCACTGCCCAGAATGTGTTCTTCTGGATGTCCATATGGCTAACTCCCTCATATCCTTCAGGTCTTTGCTGAATTGTTACTTCCTCAATGAGGACTTCCCTGATGAGCCTATTTAAAATTGTGATAATTTCTACCCCCAGAATATTTTATCCTTTTTATCCTGTTGTAATTTTTCAAAAGGCACTTATCACCTTGAAACATACTAAATAATTTATGTACTTGTTTATCTCTTTATTGTCTTGTTTGCTCCCACTAGAACTTAAGTTCTTAAAAGGAAAATACTTTTGTCTGTTTTGCTCATTGGTGTACTCCTGACACATAGGAGGTGCTCAATTAACACTTGTTGAATGAATGAATCTATTCCCTACCTAAGTAACCACACTACGCATTAATCATCTTTTTTTAAAAAATGTTTAAATAAATATAGAAACAGTGTCTCACTACATTGGTCAAGTTGGTCTTGAACTCCCGGCCTCAAGCAATCCTCCTGCCTTGGCCTCCCAAAGTGCTAGGATTACAGACATGAGCCACTGCACCCACCTTTAATCATCTTTGTATCCAGATTTCTTATTTATATTTACTCAATAACTGTTCATTAATTGAACAGGATAAATAAAACAAATGCCCTATTGCCCATTAAAGTACCTTCATTTATCTGAATTCTATCATGTTTCTTTTTTTGCATCAGCTTGACTACTAGAATTTTTTCTGAACAAGGTACAAGCAAACAGCAGGATGCATTAACAGAAGGCTTGATCTTCAGTGCATTTTCTTAGAGGTAAGTCCCCATCTATCTCCAAAAAGGTAAATGGCATAGATATCTAGAGATTGTCCTTCATATGTGATCAGACAGGAAATGAGAAAGTCACCTTGCTTTCACATATTATATATTCATCACTGTAGCCTTTTCTTAAGTATATTTTTCCAGACTTCCCCTAAGCTGTTGCTCATTCCCTGTAACAGCCAAATCAATTGACCATATTGTACTGGTTTGCTTCAGTGTGTTTGTTTACTAGTTGAAGCCTGCATTAGGACAGGGATTATTTCATGGTGCTCGGTTCCCTGGCCCTCCTCCAGCTTTCTCCTCTCTCAATCTCTCACTGTGCAAAATAGCAATCTTTCTCTACTTCCGAAAGCATGAGCATCCTGAGATTTATCTGACTATCACTTAATTCTCTCTTCTTGTGAGATTCTCTGCCTTCACTCTTTTAACTCTATGGTCTGAACTTAGGTAGGTAAGTGCCCATCACAAATAACTATGCCAAGTTAATCTTTATCCCTTTTGGCTACCAGTTATAGCCTTGGCCAGTGCTCTTCCCTTTTTTTGTCCTGTTATTGTATTGCAAATGAAGCATGTGCAGCTATTTGAGCAAGTACAAAAATATAATATGAACATGTCCTTATCTAAAATGTCACTTTTTCAGTATTCTTTTTGGGTTGTTCATTGTTAGCCAAAGTTCCATTGTCATAAAAATTACAATAATAAGCCACCCTGAGTCTTGTAATTTCACACACAGCTTCTACATTCTCTAAGCCACTAAAATCCCATGGTTCCTAATTAAAATATTCAAAGGTGAAAGTCAAGTAATTTCCACAAGATATATTAGTTCCTTTACTTATGTTTCCAGGGTTAAAAAAGAAATCCTTTGCCAATAAAAAAGGAGAAGTTTTTGAGTGTATAGTACTTCAAAGGGCATTCCACAGTGTGTTATTTTCTTTCCAGAAAATTCTAACACTATATAATTACTTTTGTATGGAAAATGAATAATTTAAGCCCCTAATGCTAAAAACAGCTAGACAGAAACCATCCAAATCAGATAGGCCTTTCCTGAAACCAGATGAAATATCGAACTAGAAAATATCTGTGTGAGAACAGCCCATGGAACAAAGCTCTTGAATTATTATTCAATAGAGAGGAAGCATGGTAGGGGAGAAAGTTACATGAAAAAATAGTGTTTTCTTGTCTTTGTGCCGGAATTTTTGTGGGTCCCACGCATCACAGAAACTGTAATGTTGATTGCACCCCAAATGTCATAGAAAAATACGTATCAGAAATGCATCTAGGAGCTTCCAAGCTTCTGACAACAATAACTGCAAAAACATCAATTAAGCTCCATCTATTGCAACAGAAATGCATTGATAAAGAAAAAAGCGAAAGCCCACCTGCATAGAAACTAAACCGCAGCTACTCCTCCAATTCGAAGAAAAATGAGCTGCACTTCAGTCGCCAGTAGAACTAATCCCAGCAAATATAGCTAGTGGGTTTGTGTACTGGGGGAGGGGGACTGCGAGCAGAGCACACCTCATCGCCCTCCCACCAAAACTGGTCCAAAAACGTGAAAGCATCCACGCCGCATGACCTCGCTTAGCTGGAAGAAAGCGGTGACCGCGACGTGCGGCGGGGGCGGGTGGCCCTGTCGCCTCCCCTTCTCAGACCCCACCCCCCGCACGCCCCCAGTCTTTTGCACGGGTCTCTGGCTCCAAGCTCTGGGGCTCGGAGACCTGAGCAGGTTCTTTTCTCTTCCCAGGGTGAAGAACCTCCTAAAGATATTGTAACCGGAGTAACTCCCGCGCTGGCAGCGTCTCAACAGCCCGGAGTGAACGAGCTGACCCCACCAGCGCCGGGACCCATGTCTGGGTGGGCCGCCCCCGCCAGCCCCACCCCCGAAGCTCCCCAGCCTGCGTCCCCAGCGCCCCGCACGCAGTAGGGGCTTTCGGGGCATGTATCCCCTAGGGCTGACTTTCCGCTAAGTGAACAGCCATGTTAGCCTCCTCCGGGCGTAAATCCACCAGGGTGAGCCGGCCCACGGCGGTCAGGAGCGCTCACCAGGTCCCCTCCGCACCTCCCCTCAAGGCTACGACTGTTTCCAAACTCCTGGGCGCACCCAGCCGGGCCCCTTGCCCTCTCACGGTTCAGCACCGAGGACAGCGGACATACTTTTCTCCCCGGGGGGTCCCCGCCTCCAGGAAGGCGGTGTTGACAGCGCCCGCAGGGCTGCAGGTGTCCGTACCGCGCGCCCGCCCGTCCGCATCTCCGCGGCACCCCTGCGCGCCCACCTCCCTTCCCCGCCTCGCGCAGGGCAGCCGCGCGGCGTCTTACTTTTCTGGCTGGAGTAACCTGGATAATAGCCATAGTAGCCGGTGATCCGCAGGATCCGGTCCTCGATAGTGGCCACCCCGTTGGGGGCCGCCTTGACATCCATAGAGAGCGCGGGGCGACGGCCCCGAGTGCGGCGGGGCGGAGAGCGCAGCGCGGGGCCCGGGAGCTGGTGCAGGTGCCGGAGCCGCTGGTGCTGATCTAGCAGCTCGTGCTCCCGCGCCCGGGCTCTGACTCCACCGCCCGGCGTAGCACCGGCTCCGCATCACAGCGGCGGCGGCGGCGGCGGCGACGGAGCGGCCCCCACTCGGGCCGGCCTCTCCGTCAGCCTGGCAGCTCTCCCGCGCGCCACCCGGAGCACTGCTGCCCGAATAGCGCCCCCTCACCTCCGACGCCCACCGCGGCCGGGGGCGGGTGTGGGCGCCCCACCTGGTCGCCAGCTTTCATCATTAACCCTTGCGCGATCCTTCCCGAAAACTAGACACCCCAACCCCACCTGATGAAAGGGATGTTTGGTCAGGGGGGGCGCGAGAGGAGAAGAGAAGGCGACGGTGGCCAGGGGCTCAGAGAAGGGTGTTGGGAGTGGGAGAAACCCAAGAGGGACTCATAGCTGTTAATGCGAGGAATTAACTCTGTCGCTCGGGGAGAAGACACTTCTGGGGCGCCCCGGTACTCGGTCCACGCTTGGCGTCTACACCACCTCTGGTCTGCTGATATGCAAGCATTCCCCCGCGTTAGTCAGTCCTTGCAACTTGTCTAGAAGACTGGGAATCTTTTTTTATGAAATGACAAGAAAATTAGTTCCCGGCAGGTGGTATATGGAGTGATTATCCGGGTTTTGCAGACGCAAAGACTGTAAGTGTTCAAGCCCTCAAGTCTGACTGTCCATACGGACCCTCCATCCTGCCACTGAAAAATGTCAAAGGCTTAGAAGATTCAGCTGCACACAGCACGTTTATTTTTCCAATTTCAAATGCTCTGAGGAGAAATGATTTTCTCCTTTATTGCCAAAAATATCAGGAGGGAAGTCCTTCAAACTGTAAATATCTGGACGAGTGAAAGTCTTAGCTACAGTCTAGAGCCTTTCCATTAGAGCAGAACATCCTTGAAGCTGTGTGTTCAGAGCGAACACCCTCCCCTCAGGTGTGTGGCTCTTCTGCTTTAGCCAGAGACCCAATGGGTTAGGGTCAGTGAGCAGTGGAGACGATTCCTCTGTTCATAGTCTGCAGACACAGCTTCCTGCAAAAAATAATAATAATGATAATAATTTTCAAAGTTTCATCTCAGAAATGAAAAGGTGGAGGTGGAGGGTTAGTGGAGAGGAGGGTCAGCTCATCAGCTTAGAGGCAATTTAGGTCCACCTTCCGTGCACAGCTGGCTTAAGACATCCCTGCCAGGTTTCATATTACTAAAGCTTAGGGAGAAGAAAAAAAGAGAAACATAAGTCGACTTCAATGCCCCTCTCAGAAACCTCCAGAGAACCTATCACACCATCCTGCCTCCAAGCATTTTCCACATTGTGTGTGGGCCCTTAAGAAGGAAGAAATACGCAATTCTTTTTCTAAAAGGTAAATTAGGTTTAAGCATATGAAAATGCAATATTAAATTTTACACTATGTTTTGGGTTTTCATCCAAACACAAAGCTTAGCACGGGATCTTGAGAGTGGAGTCAATCTGAGATTATTGTGGCTGGAAGGAGAGCTCATAAAGAAACCAATTTCCTCCTACACCTGTTTTCTGGGCTAGGAAAGATGGAAGGGTGGAAAGAGCTAAAAGGTCAAAAGGAACTAAAAGGAAAAACCAACACTAGTGCAATGATGGGGAGCTAGCCATATAAAGCAAAAATGAAAGCGTTATGCCTTTACACCCCCCCACGTGAAATAATATTCAGCACACTTTTGTTAGTTTTATTATTTCTGTGGCAAAATTATATCAAATGCATGTATTGCACATGGTAAAATGTGTTCATCACATATAATTTTAAATGTCACTTTTGTTTGAAGTTTCTATGAAAGATAAATTTTCCAATATTACATATATATTTTGATAATAGCCATCATAATCCATAGCACATTAATATATGTATCAGTAAGAGAGAAATTAGGAAACAATTCAAGCAAAAACCTTCTAATGTAACAGGAATATATATGTATACACATACATACACACACACATATGCATAGACTTAAAAACAAGTGGTTTTTCCCATTGCTTATAACTTATCTTGCCATAATTAATGTACTTAAATTATAAATAACAATTACTGTGTAAGTCATTACCTTCTTCCTGCTTTTGCTTTATTTTCATAAATCTCCATAGAAGTAGATAAAAATGTATTTAACTGGATCTGATCATTCATATAAACAGTAAATTCAGCATAAATTTAAATACTACAATGTAAACATACCCACAAGAGTCTATGTTTTCTTTTGAAAACGTAAAAATTTTCAGACTGACCTGGAAATAAATTTTAAAATAGCAAAGCACTTACAAATCTCTCTATAATCATCTGTAATAGGATGACCAAAATAGTAAATGCCAGCAAGTGCTATAATCTAGGCCACACTTTTAATGGAAGGAACTGAAATCCTACAATTATAAATTGATAAATAGTCAAAGGTAAATTTCTGCTAGTCATGAACACTCTTTGGCATACATGATAAAAGATGTTTTAATCTTTCAATAGTCATTTTAGACGTTATTAACAATTTACAGAAATTATTTTGAAGAAAGGATAATTTTTTTTTTTTTTTTTTGAGACGAAGTCTCACTCTGTCACCCAGGCTGGAGTGCAATGGTGCGATCTCGGCTCACTGCAACCTCCGCCTCCCGGGTTCAAGTGATTATCATGCCTCAGCCTCCCGAATAGCTAGGATTACAGGCACCCGACACCACGTCCAGCTAATTTTTTTGTATTTTTAGTAGAGATGGGGTTTCACCATGTTGGCCAGACTGGTCTCGAACTCCTGACCTCAGGTGATTCATCAAAGTGCTGGGACTACAGGCGTGAGCCACCGCGCCCGGCGGAAGAAAGGATAATTTTTAAAGCATTTTTATGTTTGCTGTTTAGTCTACCAGTTTTCACAAACCCAAATATTCAAATTTACAAACTATGAGTTGCAATGTATGCCTCAAATCTATTCTGAAAGAATAAAGAAAAGACATAACTTAATAAATGAAAATTGAAGGTCGTTATTTGATTCACAAAATAGTTTGTCATGATAGCCCTTCACATAGCCAGTTTCTCTAGTAGTTATAAATTATAATTCGATTTGTTATAAAACAAAATTTGTTTTTTGTGCGCTTTTCAGGAATTTTTTAATGCATCAAGCAGAGGGTATCTATCTGTGATCCCAGATGAGTTTTGATATATGAGCCATATGGATTTTGATCATCTGATCAAATCAGATTAGCTATTTATACTAATTGAGTATACAATTAGTTATTCACATTGTTGTGGTTTTTTTTTTTTTTTAAAGCCAAATCATTTGTAAAGTAGTTCATGGGATGATCACTTATAGTCCTTGTGTCTGATGCTAGAATAGCTATACCAAGTAATAACATTAAAACTAAATATGATCACTGGGTATAAATTTTATTCAAAGATAAGCAGTCTGAAAATACCATATCAGTCTATACACTTTGGAAGGGTTAGTAAAATAAAATCCATGGAATCTAGTCTTCTGTACTTTAATTAGCAGAAAGGGATCAGAAAATCTGGGCTTTAGTCCTCTTTTTATGGCAGGAATAAGACACCTAATCGTTCTATTCACCTATTTGAAGTTACCACTGAAAGATGCTGAAAGAAGGGGAAATGATCTTTTTCCCCTCTGGGAAATTAGTATATTTTTTACCTATCTCCTTGGGCTAAAACTAACTTGGCTGCTTGGAAAGCCAAGAATATTTAAGCTTTTATAGTCAAGGGCCAATGTTACTTTGTACAAACACCAGCACTGTTTACAAAGAGTTGACCCCAAGAAATTTAAACAGTGTTAGTGTTTAAAAGCATCTGGCTTCTAGCCAACCAGGTGATAAGAAATGGCACCTGAGAAAGAAAAAGCATGCTCTTAATATTCCATTTTCAGGGAAGTTGTTTTGAGTATTTAACTGCCAAGTCATCAGCCACCCCATTTGGAATGCTGACACAGCCATTCTGTTTCAATCGTAGGCAATGGCAGACATTGCTAATTTACCTTTCAGCTCAATGGGGCTGGGTGTCTGTATGAGAAGACAGGGCAGAGTCCACTCTTCATTGACCTCAGGTGCCAGGCTGCATCCCAGGACTAATTTTGAGGCTCAACTCTTTGGAAAGGCACTGAACCTCTTTGGAGAAAGTCTTAAGTAATTTCAACATATATATTCAAATTTTAGAATTTGTCTATGATCTGTGTGTGTGTGTGTGTTTGTGTGTGTGTGTGTGTGTGTGTGTGTGTGTGTGTGTGTGTGTGTGCCTCTCTCTCTCTCTGTCTCTCCCTGTGTCTCCCTCTCTCTCGGTCTGTCTGTTTTTCTGTCTTTGTCTCTCTGAGTCTGTGTGTGTCTGTCTATCTCTCTGCATGTTTCTCTCTGTCTCTGTCTTTCTCTTTCTCCTTCTCCCTACAGCGTTATACTGTACTCGGCAGTACAGCACAGTGGTTTAAAGCATGGACTTTGGAGCAGACTGCCAGGAGTCATTTCTGACCTCATCATTTTCTAGCTGCGTGACCTTGGGTAAATCTTTTGAAATCTCTATGACTCAATTTTCTCATCTCTAAAATAGAAATATACACCTATATAGTGGAACTATCATGAGAAGTAAATGAGTTTATATCCATAAAGATCTTATAACTGTGACTGGCATATAGTAAGCATCATATATATTAGCTATCAGTACTATTTTTATGCAGACATAGAACCCTTTGAGCTTCAGTTTCCTCCTCTGTAAAATGGGCTCATACTCTCTATTTCATAGTATTGCTGTGATGGTTAAGTGAGATCACATATTAAAATATTTTACAAAGGCCTGGCACATCGTGGGTACACAATAAATATTAATTTTCTTCTCCTAGCCCCGCCCCTGCTCTGTCCATTGTTTTTTACTGAAGTTGATTTACACTTTCATTCTTCATTCACACTCTTGGAACTTCACTGTGGCAATTGCTTTTACAGGTCTCCTTTAATTCTTTCAACCACGGGCAATGATCACATGAGGCAGACCTTGTGTGCCAATGGAATAAGTGGCTTCAGAAGTTCAGTGCTTTGCAGAAAGAGAAGCTGCTCAAGATCAGCAGCTCTTCTTGTCCTTTAAGGAAGCACGAGCACAGGAAGAGTTTACTTCATACTGGGAAAGGGACCAAAGCTGTTAATCCCCAGGTGTGGGAGGCACTCAGGTCCTGCTTGGTGAAGTGGAGCAACCTCAGAGGGATCACAGTGTGATGCCCCATGGGAGGCAGGCCCATTAGCCATTAGGCTTCCCAGCTTCAGCAGATATTCTGGTGCCTCCCAGCTTGTCCAGAAGCAGCAGAGTCCCCAGTCCCAGAGGGATCACATGTGGGCTTGACTATTGCACATTTCAGCAGTGCCCAGTGGACTGAAGATCAGACCTCCTTGATGCTGAGCTAAGCCAAAGATCTCCCCTGACTGCATAACTCTGCAGCAGGGGAGCCCCAAGAAGACTGAGATTGCATTTCCCACTATTTTTATGAGGAATAGGGACTCAGAGTAAGATTTACAGTAATTTAAAGCAAATAAAGATTTTTTTAAACCCTTTTGAACAGCTGTGTTGGTGGTTATACATTCAAACCTGCTACATATTCATTTTACAAATAAGCCTTTCTGTAATTTAAACGTCTAAAAATGCCATGCACACCACAGCCTCAAACCTGCTGCATATTATTTGTCACACAAGCTTTCTGTAACATTAACTGCTAAAAATGCCAACCCTGCTGTGGTAGTCATTGTTACTGTTTGCCAAATAGTCATGGTTCTCCCCCATTTTAGGCATACCACAGGACTGCACTTCCTGCCCCCTTGTGGTTGTAGTGGGGCTGTGTGACTAATTCTGGTTGTGAACAAAAAAGCAATTATCATCTCAGTCAGAGCTAATACTAGACACTCAAGGGTTTTCTCTTTTTCCCTCTGGCCCCATGACCATTAGCATTCAGGATGACTCTGATATATACAAAGTAAAGTTACTAAAAACTGTAATTGAAGAGTTTTAATTCCTTCCATAAACACTACATTTAATTTTCAAATTCTATTCTCTTTGTCCTTTGTTTTCCAAAGATATACTATGTATGTCTAAGATCACTAGTTCTTGAAGCAATTCATCAATAAATCATAGAGAAGACAAAACAAATTGTTGGAAAGAAACATTATGAGTGGCACAGAGAACCAGAGAGAACACAAAATTTGAAACTCGTTAGAATGCATCCATAAAACACAGACTCCAGAATACACGTTCAATACATCCACATCTTGAATGACTACTATTGCCAAAAGCAATTTCAGAAATGACTTTGTCTTTAATTTCAAGAACTATTAATCTGCAGGAAATATATTCACAAGGTTTTATTTCATCATTATTTTCAGTATCTGTGATTCCCATCAGTAGAACTTGCTTTTTAAATGCCCTGAAATAATACAGAGGTACCAAAGTGGACATTCATCCTTTTTTTGTTTGTTTGTTTGTTTAGTACCCAGCTGATGCGAGAGGAGGCTCCTAACAGAAAGAGCATACCTTTCAAGAGAGAAGCTAAAAAGATCGCACCAAATAACTTTTATGCTCCAATTCATTTTCTTTTGTCTCACCTTTGCAGTGACCACCCTGTATGGATTGTCATTGATTCACCTAGACACAGCCTGACAGCACCTCACCTCATGCCAATGCTGGGCACCTCTAACCTCCTGCACCAGCATTTCCTTGTTGGTGCTGAGACATGAAAATGCATTTGCTTGGCTCAAGCATGTACAACCTGAAAGTGCAGGGGACAGATGTAACACTGGGCAAACCTGTGAAAATGGGAAACAGGAGCTAGGGTATAAATTCTCCATTCCATTCTGAATGGACTTCCCTGAGAAGCTGTCACTTTTGCAGCCTCTTGCCCACAAGATCGTGCAACTAGTCAGACTGCTCAGTCTTCATGCTAAACTATGGTCAGCTTAGTCACATGCCCTCATATGTATACACTAGTACATAAACCCCTGCCTCTGCCTCAGGCTCTCTTTTCTGAAGAGCTCAGGTTAAGATGCCAATTTTCCCAGTCTCCTCACGTGGTCACTGGCACATATCCCTGCTCCACCAATCACAGCATCCATTCCAAATTTTGAATGGGAAGCCAAGTGGAGAAATCCTGGGCCATGTCTGCAATGGATATCAGCAGCTGTAACAGTAGTTGCAGCCACAGTTTCCATTGTCCGTTTCAGTGATATGGGCTGTATAAACCTCAAGTTAAATATTTCCATTGTGGAAATTATGGGTTTGATTCTCCCCTGTTATCCATAAATGTATAACAGAACTTCGTATGTCCCCCTGGCTACCCCATAGCATTATCCCCCGAAGGGTCAATTGCATTATAGTCTATCTCGCTGGCACCTCTCCAGTTGTGCTGTGAAAAAAACAAAGTCCTCTTCTGAATACCAAGGGGGAAAAGAGCCTCAAGTAACATTTAAAGTCTCTACTAGTTCCATATTCCTATGCCACCCAGGTATTCATCATAGCATCACTGGTAATAATAAAATAATGTAATCAACTCAAATGTCCCAAAAATAGTAAAATGGTTTAGTAAATCACAATGTATCCATTGGGTATAATATACTTTAGATATTAAAATTATGGCTATTGCTATGAAGACTACAAAGTGATGAGAAAAATCCTATGTTCTAATATTAAGTGGTGAAAAAAATCAGAATTCTAGATTGTATACGGATGTCTACTACAATTACATATTTTTTAATGCAGGGGGAAAAAAGTTACTCAAAATTCAAAAAATGGTGGTAAGAGGAGTGAAATTATAAGTAATCTTCCATTTTCCAAGTGTTCTGAAATATAATTTGCTAATATTAAAGTGAATACAAACACACACACACACACACACACATGACAAACCCTGAAACCCTTTCCCAGATCTTTATTCTCCAGCATGGCTTGTTTTATGTGCAATGTGCTGGAGTGTGCCGCCTGCCTGCACACCATCTTTTTAGTAATCGCAATTATCTCCTTTCTATGGAATGTGATGAAGCCTGACTAAAGGTCTCTAATTCTTCTGTCTTTCCATGTTCTCATAAATAATAAAACAGGGCTCCATGACAACAAGCACATAAAAAGTTTTGTAAAATCTCAAAGTAGCCCTAAAATGTTTACATTCTTAAGCTAATAAAGTGCCCTAAGTACAGTTATTTGGACATCAGTATTACTTGCTTCTATGCAGTAGAGCCAAGTGATAAGAACATCCATGCTTGGACAGTCCCTACAAATGCATCTTCACCTGACTACTACTACTCCTCCCTCAGCTGTTTCAAAAGGATTTTCTTCTCTGGGAAGGCTTCTCTGCTAACCCCATCCTCCTTCCTGGAGGAGCCAGGTATTTGCTCCATAATAGCTCTTTCCCTGCTGTGTAATCTTCTCGACAGTGCATACTTAAGTTCCTCAAAGGCGGTGACTGCATTTTGTTCACCAAGGTATGACCAGTGCTTCTCAGAGTACCTGTCACATACCAGGCAATCAAAACACATTAAAGGTTGAAGAAATCATTGTAACAAACAAAAGTTTTCATCAGAAGCCTAGGATCACTTTCTCAAAGTACGAGCAAGGCACAAACACTCAAGATAGGTTGACTTGTCTCAGGACCAGAAATGTAATAACTTGCCCAGTGCAAAGTTTACAAAGAAGGAAACTGAGGCTAGAGGGCTAAACAGATGGTTCAGAGGCCCCTCGATGAGTCTCTGGCAGCCCTTCTCACTCTCAGTGGATCATCTTTCCCCTGACCCTGTGCAATGCCACCTTCGGCTATGTGGCTTTCTAACTGCTCCTTATGTGCAATCAGATCAAATCTACTCAGGTTGCCATCCCTCCCCACCACCTTTCCAAATCAGACCGTATGCTTCTCTTCTTATCCTTCTTTCTGTCTTCCTCTGGCTGAGCCCTGGGCTTGGTAGACAGAAGGAATGCCCATCAAGGGTTCTGTTAAATTTAAATCCAAGACCATGTCTATTTTCCAAAGTCTGTGTGAGTTATGTTTCTGGTGTAATCAGTAACTGACTACTTATCCAATCTGTCAACTATTACTCCTAATCTTTTGGAAGAGGCAGTGGAATAAATAAATAAATAAATAAATAAATAAATAAATAAATAAATGATTTCATGGTGTCTTTAGATAAGAGTAAATGGATGGAATTATATATTTTTTCTTATTATGGAATTGACATTGTCAACATTCACTGCCATTCATAACATGGGCTCAATTTGACAAATCTTTTGTGAATTATAATTAATTCAGAGATTTGAATCTCCTCTTTATGTGTAATCTCCTACTGAAATATTCAGGAGACTTGTTTACTTGTTTCTTCATTGGTTCAGGTAAAGAAATCATCAGCTGGGCATGCAAAGGTGATAAGCACATGCTGTCTTCTTTCTTTTTCTCTAATTTCTTTCCTTTCTTCATCCTACTCTGCTCTGAAATTCACTAGGACTTACTACCACTGCAGTAATGTCAAAATAGTAGCGTTATTGTCTAGCTTTTACTGCATACCAAACAACTCCAAACCTTAGTGGCTTAAAATAACAACCATTTATTACTTCTCATGAACTATTAGTCACTTGCATGGTTCTACTAATCTGGCCAGGCTTGGTTGATCCTGGGTGGGCTTGCTTATGCATTTGTGGTCAGCAGGTAGATCAGCTGGGGATTCAATAGGATAGGCTCTTTCACATGTCTAGTGGATGGGAGATTGGGATAACTGGGCCACATATCTCATGACCCAGCAGTTCGGTCCAGGCTTATTCATGGCAGCAGCAAAATTCCAAGAGTAAGAGTTAAGAATGCAAAGCTTCTTGAGGCCTAGACTCAGAACTTACTTCTTTCATATTCTATTGGCCAAAGTAAGTTGCAGATTAACTCAGATTGATTGGGTGGAGAAATGGATTCTGCCTCGCGGTGAGATTGCTGCAAACAATTGTGGCCATTCTTGGATTCTGCTACATCCAACTAATGTAAATCAATGCCAATGTTGTTAAGCAGATTGATCAGAGACTTGATGAGAATGTCCTTTCTGCAGAATGTGTCTTTTGATAGAATTCCTGGATTCTAGATTAGCAAAGCAATCTTCCAACCATGGGTTAACAGAAGCAATGTGGAAGTAACTTCATTAAGCAAAATCTGGCATTAAAATGTTACCTGCAACAATGAGATTTGGTCTGAATAGAAACTGCAGCCTTTTGCATGACATGTAATTCCAAACCTTTTGACTTCAAAATGGGGAGGAAGGAGTCAGACACCCACACATGCTGGGTCTGCATAATGTTGGTACAATCAGACATAGAACAAAGCAATGCAGTAAGTTTCACATAGCAGGGCTGTTCCCACAACCAAGATGAAAAGGGAAACCTGTAAAGTTACGGCATTCTAACTTACCCTTTGTGCTTACCCTTTGTGGGGGCATTTAACACACTACAGAGTGAAGATCTGATTGCCTTCCATCTCTGCTATATTTCTAGTTTCTTAGGGACATGAATAAATCTTTTAAATTCATATTTCTTGTATATAATACAAAACCTGGCTGCTGAAAAAAATGAGAGCGCAAGGGAGTTATTTCTGTGACTCAGAAAAAGACTAGCCCAATATAACCACATTTATATTTTTAGAATGTCTATTTGCAACCAAATACTCAAAGATTCTGCCATATAAAAATTACAGAATTACTAGGTGAAAATAAGTTACTTGTTATAAAAACAAAGACATTACTATCGAGCTTAAGATTGAAGAAGTTGGTTGTGTTCAAGTTATAATCTTGAGAATGGATTGAGAAATGCATGTTTTTGCTTAATAAGTGAAGAAAAATTCTTAAATTTTCATAAACTTTCATCTAAAATTTCAATTTACAATTAAACACAGCAGCAACATTGGATATATACAAAGTATATGCACTTCAGTTCAGGGACCCCTTATTCTTAACTAATCTAAAACCCAGGTTTAAAGACTAGTGGGCTACCTATCCTTCAGGCAAATCTCTGTAAATGATTATCCCTAATGAGGAACTGGTAAATAGCAGCAAATCCTGTAGATAGTTTCTGATAGGTCTTTTTCTCTCCTTTTTCAGCTCAGCTACCCAAGGACAGGTGACCCATCTTTTTTTTTTCTTCTTTCCAACTTGTATTTTTGGTTCAGTGGGTACATGTGCAGGTTTGTTAGGTGGGTAAACTGCGTGTCACACGGGTTCATGGTACAGATAATTGTGTTACCCAGGTCATGAGCCTAGTACCTGATAGGCAGTTTTTCAATCCTTACCCTCCTCCCACCGTCCACTCTCAAGCAGGCTCCATTGTCTATTGTTCTCTTCTTTGTGTCCATGTATATTCAGTATTTAGCTCCCATTTGTAAGTAAGAACATGCAGCATTTGGTTTTATGTTCCTGTGTTAATTGACTTAGGGTAATAGCCTCCATCCATGTTGTTGCAAAAGACATAATCTTGTTCTTTTTGATGACTCTGTGGCATTCCATGATACATATGTACCACATTTTTATTATCCAGTCCACCATTGATTGCCATCTAGGTTTATTCCATGTCTGCTATTGTGAATGTTGTTGCAATGAACATACACGAGCATGTTCTTTATGATAGAACAATTTATATTCTCTTGGGTATATACCCAGTAATGGGATTGCTTGGTCAAATGGTAGTTCTATTTTAAGTTCTTTGAGAAATTGCCAAACTGCTTTCAACAGTGGCTTAACTAATTTACATTCCCACCAGTAGTATATAAGTGCTCCATTTTCTCCACAATCTTGCCAGCATCTGTTATTTTTTGACTTTTTTTTTTTTTTTTTTTTTTTTTTGAGATGGAGTCTTGCTCTGTTACCCAGGCTGGAGTGCAGTGGCAGATCTCAGCTCACTGCAACCTCTGCCTCCTGGGTTCAAGCTATTCCTCTCTCTCAGCCTCCCAAGTAGATGGGATTACAGGCTTATGCCACCATACCTGGCTAATTTTTGTATTTTTAGCAGAGATGGGGTTTCACCATGTTGGCCAGGCTGGTCTTGAACTCCTGACCTCAGGTGATCACCCTGACTCAGCCTCCCAAAGTGCTGGGATTACAGGCATGAGGCACCATGCCCAGCGATTTTTTGACTTTTTAATAACAATTCTGACTGATGTGAGATGGTATCTCATTGTGGTTTTGGATTTGCATTTTTCTAATGATTAGTGACATTGAGCATTTTTTCATATACTTGTTGGCTGCATGTATGTCTTCTTTTGAGAAATGCCTGTTCATGTCCTTTGCCCATTTTTAATGGGGCTGTTTGCTTTTTGCTTGTTAAGTTCCTTATAGATTCTTGATATTAGACCTTTGTTGGATGCATAGTTTGCAAGTATTTTCTCCCATTCTGTAGGCTGGTATGACCCTTCTTTTAGCCTGGATTACCACACAACTTTCTATCTGATCTTTTCCTATTCTAATTTGTTTTTCTAACCATAGCCAACCTGCTTCCTCAATTACAAACTTCTGCTTAAACAACTGAATGGTTCAACAGGACTCTTAGCTTGAATCCCACACCCCTAATGATTGACTGCAGACTTTGGTCCCAGTCTACATCTCCAACCTCAACTCTGTGACTACTCCCCTCATTCTAAATTCCTGAATGAACTCTTTTGAGATCTCTGAAAAAGCTACGGGCTTTCTCACCTCTGGATTTTTATACATGCTGTTCCCTCTATCTGGAACACTCTCTCCCTCAACTCTTTGCCCCTGCCTTGTCTGGGACTTTTCCTTCACATCTCAACCAAGAAGCTGCTTCATCAAGAAAGTCCTTATTTGTCTGTTTCCCTCTCTAGACTGTAAATACAACAAGGACAACCGCATTTTTTTTTATTGTTGTTGTTCACTATTGTATACCCAACATCTAGTATCGTGCCAGGCACAGAGTAGGCACTTCATAGATATTTCCAAAATTAGTTGATTAATTCATTAATACTGGTTATCAAAGACAAGTCCTTGGAGCCAAATGTTCTATGTCACTCCTTCAAGGAAGATCTATTTACCTTCTTTAAGAAACAACAAGTATAAAGGTATTGTTTTGATGTTGTCTTATGAACATTGACAAACCAGCACTTGGGCCCATATTGAAGGACATACCATCTCTGCCATCTCCATCCAGGCAGGGCCAAAATTTTCCTCAGAAAACAAGTCATGATCCACTTCTAAAGAGGAACATATGGGTAATTGCGGCCCCAACATTTTATGCCCTTAGAACATGATCAGAATTTTAGTGCAGGAAAAACTCTAAAGTAGGAACTGCCAAATCTTATATTCCAAGGAGTTTTGCAAGGTACTTGGCATTGCACTTTTCAAGAAAGTATTTTGAGTTTAAGGATCTTATACCATTATGCAACAGTAGGAAGTCAGAAAACATAGGTTCTATCCTGCCTTTGTCGCTAAATACACTGCTCTTGGGGGTCATAATAAGACTCATTCCTTACCCTCGAGCTGAACAACTTAATCCTTCTGCCCCAGGCCTGGCTCTTCCCAGGGTCTAAACCATCAAGCCTGAGCCCTAGGAGTCCCTCAACAAATGCCACAAATGCAATAGGGTTCCCTGCTCTTACCTCCACCTTAGTCTGAGGATGTCAACTTTAATCTGTCCAACCATACGCTTCAGCCAAGCTGACCAGCTACTCCTGGTTGTTTTTCATCTCATGACTTTGCTGCTCCTTTTGCCTGGAAGAGTCACATTACCCTGACCCCTTTCAACACCACCATATTTCCCTGCCAGGAGAATTTTTTTCAAATCTCAATTCAAGTACATCCTCCATTAAAACCTTTAATGAGTTCCCTGCCAGCATGGGAATCACCTTCCTTTGTGTTCTGTTGTGTCTGGTACTTACTTCCCTCACAGTACCTGTGATGCTGTGTTGCAAGGATTATTCACAGGTCTATCTTCCTACTGGACAGTAAGCCTTATAAAGCCAGGATTAAGTCTATTTTGCTTTATATCCCCATTATAAAACTCTATATTTAGCACAGAGTAAGTGGGGAAGGAAGGGAGGAAAGGAGGGAGGGAGAGAAGGAGTGAGGCGGGGAGGGATTAAAGAAGGAAGGAAGGAGGGAAGAATGGAGGGAAGGAAGGAAGGGGAGAGAAGTAGTGAGGCGGGGACGGATTAAAGAAGGAAGGAGGGAGGGAAGAATGGAGGGAAGGAAGGAAGGAAAGAGAAGGGAAAGGAAAGGAAAGGAAAGGAGGGAGGGAGGAAGGAAGGAAGGAAGGAAGGACAGTAGATCTTTTGAAATATTTTCAGGGCTTCACAGTTTCTACAGTTTCCTCATTTTTAAAATGGGGATAAAAACACAGCTTACTTCCTAGAACTATCATGAGGATAAAATGAGATGGTGTACTTAAAGCAATTTGCATTTGTTTGCATGTAGTAAGAACTCAGTAAATGTAAAATAGTATTATCATATGAAAACTGGATATGATATATGGGTGGAATAAGGACTGAGGGCTTCTCCTCAACTTAAGGGGCATATTCCAGTGGTCCCCTGGCTGTGTAAAGGAAGAATGTGCTACCTCAAGAAGGAGTAAAATCCCTATCACAGGAAAATTCCCAGCCTCATCTGGAGAGTTACCTGGCCGTGCTTTTACCAGGAATTCTTGATACCAGATTGAAGTTAATATTTCTCTTGATTTCGAGGTACATTGATGACAAAGTACCCCATTATATTTTAAATCTAGACATTGATGTCTAGCACTTTTAAAACAAAGTTTCTCTGAAGATACAACATTTGGGCAATGACACTAATTTTTCTACATTAAATAAAACAATAAAACATCATTTAAAGTGTTGAAGTTTGTAGCTGTGCTCAGAATGTATCCAGGAGGACACTGGGCAGATTGTCTGGAGATCTCATTGAGTGGTATTACCTTGGTGTTTCTCTGTGCTTCAGATTTTGATTTTCAACTTTGCAGGTCTAAAAACTTGTATTTGTTGGTACACCAAGAGCAGAGCAGACTCCTCCAAGAGGAACTCACGTTAAACAAACTCACAATACATTGATGAATAAGTTGGATTTCTAAAGGATTCGTTCATAAAGGGAGACATGGTTGACACAGAATGTACAAATTGGCACAGATTTACATAGGAAGTCAAAATATAATCAGAGATTTGTTTGTTTGCTAAACCTAGATTCAAAGCAAAGAAAATTGAATACTACAAAATTTAACAGAATTATTCTCATGATATCCCTGACCCTGGGAACAAATGCCCTCTCTACTCTGATCTGTGTAGAGCCCATGCTGACTGCCTCCTCCACGTCAAACTCACACATTTTTCCCTTAAACATATTAATGTCATTGATTAGCTGTAGGGTCAGCTCAGTATACTTTCAGATTCTGACCCTAGAAACAATTTGTACTTAAGGTGCCTTTTGCACACCTCTGAACTTATCTATTATGAGTTTATTTTCTCTGGAACTTTCAGATCATGAGGGTGCCTCCTACTCCTTCTATGGATGCCTCCTTCCAGTACTTCCCTCTACCAGGATTTTGCTGTGAAACAAAAGTCAGAAGCAACATACGTATTTTAAATAAATGAAGTATTCCACATATGTATATAATAAGGGGCATGGTGTCAATATAGTTGAAATATCTGTTGTGCCTCTTATATGTAAATGATTAAGATAATTAACTTCTCTAAAATCTGGGCTCCATTTTTTAAAATGGGCATAATAACATTTATCAGAAAGGGTTTTTGTAATGATTAAATAAAGAAAACAAGCCCAATAGAGTGACTGTTAAACAAATATTATTTCCCTTCCCCTTAATAAAATTATGACATTTATTACAGTAATAGGGTTGCAAATTTCACTTACACTGCAACACAGTCATGCAGAGGAACATGTTGGTTCTTTATTTTGTCTGACTAATCTGATCTCCTTCTTGAACCCCTACTATGTAGATTTGGGGGTTTTTTTAAGTCTATTTAACCCAATCTGGTTTAAAGCTTAATCAAATACGTAACGTAAATAGTCCCTATAGGTCCTGTTCATGATTTAGGGGTAATTGCTCATCTTCCTTATTTCCACGCCTCTTTTCCAGTTTCTAAGACAGTATCTGGGCATATGTAAGAAGTTTAGCTTGCATAATTTGAGAGAGCAGAGATGCAGAGTTCTCTTGGCTCTTGCTGGGTCTCCACGTGACCACGGCCTCCCATACGCCCTTCATCCAGACCTGGGCTAAGTAGTCCACCTGTAGCCCCTGCTGAGGAAATGGGAGTGGTACCCTCCCTCCATCTCATCAGCCCACTGATGACTCTGAAAAGGACATGCTAGCTCTGATCTCAGCTTCCTCCTGGATCCATCCCCCTTCCCCCTGGAGAAACTACAGGAACTCCTGAGTCCCTTCCATTCCTAATTACACTGTGCCCCCACTTTGGTGTATTTGCACCTGAGATTGGGGCAGGGCAGCCACTCCAAGATCATTTTCAGATTCCAGGTGAAAATCAGGGAGAAGTCTCTCTGTCCCACCCACCTCCCACCACCTATCTGATACCTCTCCAGAGAGAAGAATCAACACACCTGTCCTAGCTTTGCACTCCTACTTCTGTCTATCCCTCATTTTCACTATGCCTTGAGATGGAAAACAGTGGGTTTTTCTTTTACTTCACTGACATTATATCTAGTTTTTATGAAACCCCAGGTTTCATAGCCAAGCTACTATAGGCAGAGAGGCCATCTTCCCTATACTCTGAGAAAATGCTACAATCTAGCATTATCAGGCCTAGGCTTTGTTTTTCAAAGGGAAATCAGTGGAATGAAACAAATTACCTCTCTCCACAAATCATAGCTTTCCAGCCCATTTTCTTGCTAAAGTGATGAAATTTACACCCTCTCCTGCCTTTGGGTAGTAAGCCTCATAGGTTTGGATCAGGTGAAAATTTGCAATAAAACATGATTTTAAGAATGTGATAGATTAATTTTTTTTGCCCAAATTCTTCACCTCTCCCTGTATCCATGACCTTTCCCATGTAATACTGCAGCTCCACCCATGAAAGGCTGGGTGTTCCTCCCCAACCCTTGACTTCGGGCTTGGCCCTGTGACTTGATTTTGCCAGTGGTATGATAAAAGCAGGAGCTTGTACAGTTAGACATATCTTCTTGCACCTCTGCCCTTGGAAGAATAAGAGGAGAGAGGAGGAGGAAGAGGGGGGGAGAGGAGGAGGAGGAGGAGAGGAGTGGAGGGGAGAAGGAGGACGAGGGGAGGGGAGGAGGAGGAGGAAGAGGACGAGGAGGAGGAGGAGAAACAGCAGCAGTGAGCCCACTTATTCAAGAAGAATGCGACATGGAACAGACCCAGACCAAAGCTTGAAGCAAAGCCTGGTATAGATTAGGCCAACCCCCCATATGACTACAGATGTGTGAGAAATAAATGTTTGTAGTTGCATGCCTGTGAGATTTGTTTATTACACAATCTTATTGTGGCAAGAGCCAATAGATTCAAGATGGAAGTTGGACAACATCAGTTTAATATTTGCAAAACATTACTGTCACATGACTGCAGTCGTCAGGTGATGAAGAATCCCTGTGGTAGTTACTCTGCAGTAGGCTCCTCACTCAAAAGCTCCACCATGCAAACGAAGTTAACATAGAGCACCACTCTCACCTTAGCATTTACCCTCTACAAATGAAGTACTATCATCCTTTTAAGATTTTTATCTCTGGAATTGGGAAGGACTTAATTTAGTAAGGATGGATTGGCGTTTAGAAATGAGAAAGAGAAAGAAACAAATCTTTATATAATCAAATGTATAATTTAAGGAGATTTACTAATTTAGATATAAGTTTTAATAGGCTCTCTCTATTTTGACTGAATTCCCACCCTATGGAATTTTGGTTTAATTGTCCTTGGGTGGGACCTCATCATCTTGAATCTTCTCTGATAATTCTAATGTACAGGCAGGGCTGAGATGGCAGAGATGAAAATCAGATTTATATTAACTTGGTCCTTTCTTTCCTAGACCCTATTGAAGTACTAATATAGTTTCACTTCAGCTATTCACCTTCTAATCTTTCTAGGTCCATCTATTTTTTACCAAATATTTCTTTCTAAGGTTTTGTACAGTATTTGGTTGTCTGTGTTATTTACAAGCTCCAATTTTAAACTTTAAAATGACAAATGCAAAGAGAAAGGAAACGTTTCCAGCTAACAGGTCAGGTAATGGAGACAATAAGAGCTGTGGATAAAAATAGCTTCCAAATTATAGCCCCAGGTTTTCTTATTATTTAAGCCATATTGTACTAAATTTTCTAAATTTAGCAGCCACTATAGCACTCCCTGGGCCTTTTGATAATATTGACAGATTCTGAAGGCTTTTGTGTCAAAGCACTAACTATAACTCTTCTAGACACTTCTTGTTTTCAGAAATCCAATTAGACAAAGCCAAAGGTGATTGGAGCATCTGTTCTTCCTCAACAGATTTTGGCTTTTCGTCATATAAGTAATCACCTTTAATTTAATTTAATCACCTTTAAATCAACCAGCAGAGTATATTTAGTTATACAATAAAAAATAAATAAATGTAATCCCACTCCCTCTGGTGGCACAATCTACAAATATCCACTGAGGGTGTAATTTGGTTAAAATATTCAAAATGGATTGGAGGACTCTTCCATATTTCGTTTCTTTTTCATTCAGGAGACACTGATACAAATCCATCTCTCCAAAGGGAATAGTTTATGAGTTTTGTTAAAATACATAACAAAAGAAGCAGCCACTTTTTTCATAGCTTCTAATGTATTATACACCTCATGCTAATGTATACAGAGAGAAACTCTCTGAAACAGATCTAAGTATCCATTATTTATCTTTGCAAACCAGAAAGTAAGTTCTTAAAGTTTCAAGATTTTATACAGAGATGGTGTTATGAATATATTATGTTGATATTATAGATGTTATTATGACTATATTAGTATGATGCTATTATGACTAGTATAAAACAAAAAATAATAACAACTGTGCCCTATGCCATTGACTCCCCAGTTTCATGGAAATAATTATGAAATGACTGATCAAGTTACGACAAAACACAGAAGGTATAAACTTCTGTGTTGGAGAGCTCTATGCTGTGGTAAGGATATCATAAACAGTAGGCATATCAAATATTTTTCTAAAGATACAATCACACATAAAAATATGTTTTCTCAAAAAGAGCTGATTAGATGTGCATATGGCTTTTTATTACTTTGCAACTTTTTTTTTCTATTAGAAGATGTTTTATTTCTACAGTATACATAGGCATGGTGGCCTGTGGAGAGACCCAAAGAGGCTCCTGCCCCCAACACACTTTACAATTCCTTTCTCTTTGTATGAAAATCCATATTGTATAACAAAATGCATACTCTGGACCTAGTCTGCCCAGCTCATCTAATCACTAGCTGTGTCACCATGGGCAAGTTCAATTCACCCTACTGTGCCTTTGAATGCAGGTAGTATGTTAGAAGAATGCAGGTAATGAAAGGGCTCACTCATGGAGATGTTGCAAGGTATAAATAAATTTTCATATGGAAGACGCTTAGAACAGCGTCTGGCACAGAATAAGTGCAGCGCAAGTGTTCAATATTATTGTTGATGTTTGACTGAATAACAGAACTATAATACGTGCAGTTTCAGCTTCAGTCATACTGGACTTTTCTCAGTTGTTTAAATAAAATACGTTTTCTCCAGCCTTAGGATCCTTTCACATACTTTCCCTCTTCCCTACACTGTCTAATACTGTGACCACTAGCCACATTTAGGGCTATTTAAAGGTACATGAATTAAAATTAAATGAAATTTAAAAGTCAATCCATTAGTTGCACTGGCCACATTTAAAGTGCTCAATCACCATATGTGGCTAGTGGCTATTGAGTTGGACAGAACCAACATAGAACTTTTTTATCATCACAGAATGTTCTATCAGAAAGCGCTGGTGTAGACTGGTCTTCCTTTCACTTTAACTCCTATGCAGTCTTCATACTGCCGCTTAAATATCACTTCTTCAGTGAATCCTTCCCTGACCCAAGTCAATGTTAGGTCCCTCTACAAATCTTCCCAGATCATGCTGGATATTTCCTTCAGAGATTTCTTACATTTATACATATGTTTAATGAAGTATTCCCACTAGGGTGTAAGGACTTTGAAAAAAACGGATCATATACGCACATAGTAAACACCTAGTAAATATTGCAGACTGAATGACTATAATAGGAAATTTATAAAATCACTTAATATTTTAATAGCTAATATATATCACATGCTTACTGTGTGCTGGGCACTATTCTGAACACCTTATATGTTTTAAGCTATTTAAGTCTAACAACTCCATGAGGTATTAGGTGCTTGTATTCATTATCTATTGCTGCATAATAAGTTACCATAAGCATTGTAGCTTAAAACAACATGCATTATTATCTCACAGTTTCTGTGGGCTAGAGGTCTAGGCGTAGCTTATCTGAATCCTCTGTTTAGGTCTCACAGACTGTAATCAAGGTGTTGGGTAGGCTGTGTTCTCATCTGGAAGCTTAACTGGAGAAGAATCTGCTTCCAAGCTCGCTTAGGTTGTTGACAGAATTGATTTCCAGAAATAAAGTGGGCAATATCCTAAAAAAGATCTGTCTCTCTCCTAAACTTAAGTAGGAATTTTTAACAGTCAACATCTTAATGTAAGTCAGAGGTAGGGGATAAAATCATATCCCTATTCTTCTAAATAGCAGGAAAGGCATAGAAAGAAAGAGAGAATTAATATATTTTTCCATCATTCTCCTTTTCTTTACCAAAACTGGTAAAGGAGTTCCCCTGAAGAATTTGACTCTTACCATCTTGAGGGAAGAAGATGTGATTTCAAAGTTCCCATTGGTTCTTTGTATAGCTAAAGGTAGAGGCCTCTGCAAAGGCCATGTCTTTTTACAGAGCTCTTTAGTAAGCTTTTGGCCAAAAAAAAAAATGGGTCAATGAACTAGTTTGGAAAGGGAAAGGAGTTGTGAGAAGCTAAATTAACCAGGCATAAAAAATAAAGAGTACATTTGGATGCCACAAGTTCATCCAGGAAGTGTCGAGAAGGAAAGAGAAAGCATCCCTAACAAGGAAGGGAGCCTGAAAAACATCCCATGTGTTTAAGACACCTAAGAGTAGCATTATTATTAGTTTTCTGCTTTTCCATTTCCAGTGTCACTCTGTTCCATGCTATGTTATACTTTCCCTCCACTTCCTAAAAACCATTGCTAAAGGTCTGTATGCACAGAGGCCTTCAGTTAAGAAATCTGTGGGGAATGCAGGAATAAAGCAGTGAAAGAAATCATCTTTTCCCTGAGGGACTAGCACTGTACAGCAGGTTTACATGAAGGGAGGCCCACAGTCCTGTAGTCTTGAGCAAAAATCTGGGTAGTGCTAAGAGAGATGGTTAAGGGCAAGGTAGCAACCAAGTAGAACAACCATCCCTTTCTTCAAGTACAGTAGAGGAGGGTGAGCCTTGAAGGGAGGCAGGCAGACACTTGGGCTGCATTCAAGCTCCCTGGCTCAGAATGCTCTCCTCATGCCTTATCCTACAGAGGCACACCAGCTCAACTGTTCTACAGGTAATACAGACTGTTCTCTGCAACCATCCTACTGAACCCGATAAACGGGATGTTACTCCATTACCTTGGGAATTGTGCTGTCTGCTAAGACTAAAAACTGAGAAACAGAGCCCCCTCATTGCCCTCTGATGGAGCAACCTTCCTTTGAGTGACGAACGTGACCTGCAGAGGTGTCACTTTGAAGGATGAGCATTCTGTCACCTCAATGAGGAGTTACACAGGGATGAGAGAGCTGGAATTTTGGGTCCCTTTTCTCTCCTGCTGTCAAGGGAGCTGCTGCTCACAGAGTCCCAGCAATGGAATCCATCCAGGAAAGTGTCAGAGGCAAGGTAAGGATTAGCAGAGCTCCTGTCAGCCTGTGCACAGCCTCTTCTGGGCATTATTCTCAAGAGGGAGCCTCAACAGCGATACAAAGTCATGCCTAACTGTGAAGTTTGCAGTTTTCTGCTTATTGGGTGTCAGCTGACAGCAACACACACACACATGCACATGCACACGCACATGCACACCATTCTGCTCAAGATAATTTTTCTGCAGGAAACTACAGCAAGCATCTTCTTCATTGCCTCATGGACATGCTGATGGTGCAGATTTATTGGACCCAGGAGATGCAGTAGCCTCTGGCATCTCAGTTAAACTCTTTTAAAAGTCCCCCATGGAGTTCTTCTTTGTAGAAGACCCACTCTGCTTCATTAACTCCACTGTAGACAGTATTGTCATCTGTTTTTACACTTACTCAAGACAGAGTTTATACCAAGAAGAACCTCAGAGAAAGGAGATTTGGGTTATTGGAGTTCAGACCAAACTACTAAGAAACATAAGCCACAGATCTTAATTATTTCCCCTTCAGGAAGGAAATATAAGTTTGCAGAGGTATTTCATAAAACCCACACACTTGTTTCAGCTAGCACTTGATATCCACATGTCTTCAACAGGGTAGTAAAGAGGACTTCCATCCTGAAATCCCCTTCCATGCTGGGAATATCGTAGTAGAAGATGCAGACTGTGGGACCAGAAAGACAGGTTTCATCCTTTACTATCTGAGAGTCATGGGTTCCTCTGCAAAAGGGTAATAACAATATGCTGCACTTCACACATTTGATTTATGAATTAAATGAAACAATGAATGTCAAACAGCACAGTCTCATGCATAATAAATGCTCAATAACGACCAGTTGTTGAGTTGTTGCTATTACGTTATTATTATCATTATTACAATCATCATTTTAAGTGATATGATTTACCAAAAAGGGACATTGGGAAAACAGAGAGCCATGATAGAGAAGTTAAACAATTTGTACTTTGTTTCAAATCGGAAAAAGAAAAACAAGAAAGTCACTTCATTTTTGTTTTGAACTTATTTTACTTTATTCATCAACTACTATATAGTGCTTACTATGTGCCAGTTGTGGCTCTAAACATAGAACTTATTGCATCAAAGATTAATTTTAAAGTGTCACAAATTTAATAACATCCATATTATGACATATTGAAAGTATACCAAATATAAATAATTTGGAGAATGTGTATGCTTTTCCATTATACATTCAAAGAATAATAACTCAATATATGCCATGAGCCAGTCCTCATGCTAGTCACTGGGGTGACAATGTTCAACAAGACAGACAAGTTACCTGCCCCAAATTTATAATGTTGAGATTTTTGAAATAATCACTCTGGGTTTTTTTCTGCATTGAATGTCAAACTAGACCAAATTGAAGATAGTTTAACCACGTATTTAGCAACCAGTTTTAGAGCTGCCCTATATAAACGATTTGGCTTCCTGGGGCAGTTCATCTGTGATTCTCAGAAACTGTAGTTAATGTGGGTAACCAGGAAGGATCACTAACACTGCCACACGGTGCAGCAGCAGGTCAGGCTCAGCTTCCTAAACCAGTGCCAGAATCAGCCACAGCAAAGTGACAGGGAAGCACGAGCCATCTTGGCTTATTCTAACTGGGGTGGACAGCAGAGACACTTGAAGTACTCCTTACAGCACAGCTCCAAGCCACGTGACCCAGCCGAACAGTGCCAAGGCACAGGGGAAGTTGGCCTGCAGCCATCACTACTGAGTAATTCATGTTCACCAAAAGCTCTGGTCAGACAAGGAGGCCCAGGGGCAGAACAGCTCATTGCCAGGCAGGCTCTATTGTCACTGCAAGTCATAGGACACCCTTAGGTTTATCCAGTGTAGAAGGGCCTCCTGGCCATAGTAGTGTCTCTTAAACTGTGCTGATGAGAACACACAGGTAGAACAAATACAAAAGACATATAATATAGATATAGGAATATATTAAGGTATATATTGATGTAGTTACCTTAGTACACATTGTGTCATAAGTTTTTAAATATCTTTTATTAAAATGAATGCCTTTGTTATATGGACTACATCCTATTCTATGGCCATTACTACTATTCTTAGTCTGTTATTGCTGGGTCTATATTATGGGCTTCTTTGTTCATTCATTCATTCATCTGACAAATGTTCATCAAGCCACTACAAGTGCCAAGCTTCAGGGATGCAGTGGAGAGCAAAACAGATAAGTTTTTATCTGCCCTTGTAAAGTTTGTAGTCTAGTGTGCTGGCTGATCATTTGTATTACTGTTCAGCAAATATTCACTCCCTGCCTCCTCTCACTGTGGATGCGGTATCCTTCTCCACCCCCACTGATATTGGACTTCAATGTGCAACTCGCTTTGACAAAAAGAACGTCAACAGATGAGATGTACGGAGGCCTTCACTGTGCTAGCTTCTTGCATTGCTGTCCTTCTTCATGAGAACAACATGCTTTGGGTAGCCACTGGTCCAATACTGATGGGCAAACATGTGGAGTAGATATGGACCCACTCACATCCTGGAGACAAACAAGATCAGGTGACCAAAGGCCCAGCCAATGCCTGCCAAATCTAGCTGAAGTGTAGGTCAACCCGCAGACCCAAGAGGGTTGAAAATTAAAGCTTGTAAGCTTCTGAGTTTGAGGATGGTTTTTTATACAACATAGTTGTTACAGTAACCCTCAAATACAGAAACCAACAAAGCAAGAAAATTTCCATCAAATTTGAATGTTTGATTTTCTATGAAAGACAAATTATATCCCAGTGGAGACACTTTGGAGAACGCTGAATTTCTTACCCTTTCTTTATGGATGTGAGCCCCTCTCCCCATGCTACACTGCATGGAGCTTCCTCTATCAATATTCTTTTTTCCAATTACCAATAAAAGGGAATCTAGGCCTCTCTGAAACACACAAGCTGTTTTTCCCAATGTTCTCACCATTGTATGTCTAGCTTTTGTGGATTCATATTTTAAGCAAGCTGTGAGGAAAATTGAGAAGATTTAGAATAAAAATGACAAATACTATCAAAAGTTTTAGAAATGAGGCATAAAACTGAGGGAAAGGGGACTGCTGGACCCATAATTGAATGTCTGTAGATACTGTTGATTGATGTTAGAAGAAAAAAATGAAAGATTTGAATATAAAACATATTGGCAAACTCATTTTTTTCTGCACTAAGGAGCAAATAAAAATAAGCAAGTTCTCTATAGCAGGATAGTTTTAGGCTAGATGCAGGAGGAAGGAATATCAGTTGAAACAGCTTTCTAGGAAAGGCTTGCTGTCTCTTCTCCTAAAATTGTTTAAGGTAAGGAAAAGTAAGGGATATGAGAGCCTGAGCAGAGTCAGAGGAATGGACCAAATCACTGATTTCTACTTCCAGATTACGGATTTCTTTGATGAGGTGAAAAATGCCATAGACTATATCTCCTGTTGGCTCCTGTAAGTATCAAAAAAAGATTTTTTTAAAACTCACTGGATCTAATGGAAAAACTAAAGTTTCTTGTGCCTAACATCTTTTTAAAAAATATATTCACTCATTCAGTGAAATTTCATTAAGCATCTACTCGGTGCCTGGCAGTGTTTTATGCAGTTATAACACTGCAGAACTAGACAAATCACCTGCCCTCATGAAGTTTACATTATATTCACAAAAGTGAGGGCTCAGTGGTGTGTGCCTGTATCTCAGCTACTCAGGAGGCAAGATTGCTTGGGCCCAGGAGTTGGAGTCCAGATTAGGCAACATAGCAAGACCCCCAAATCTTATATATAGAGATATATATAGATATATATATGTTTGGAAAAGCATTCTATCACAAATGTAGCTAACTCAGATTAGTAAGAATAATATAAGTACAGTAAATTTTAAATTTGACTGATTACTTAAGACTCTTTCTTGGGCCAGGCAAGGTGGCTGACTCCTGTAATCCCAGCACTTTGGGAGGCCAAGGCAGGCATATCACGAGATCAGGAGATCGAGAGCATCCTGGCCAATATGATGAAACCCCATCTGTACTAAAAATACAAAAATTAGTTGGGCATGGTGGCATGCACCTGTAGTCCCAGCTACTCGGGAGGCTGAGAAAAGAGAATCTCTTGAACCCAGCAGGTGGAGGTTGCAGTGAGCCAAGATCATGCCACTGCACTCCAGCCTGGTGACAGAGCAAGAATCCACCTCAAACAAACAAAAAAGACTCTTTCTTAAGAGTCTTTCTTAAGAGTCTTTCTGGGTCAGTAGTTCTTAGACTATTATAGAAAAGTTCTACAAATTTATTATTTCTCATACATATTGTTATAAAAGCAAATAATTCCCAGAGTTTTGAAAATAATTCCAAGAGCTTTGAAAAATAAGAATATGGGAATCATCTTTCAAAAATTCATGTGTTCATTTATTACTCAATTCCCTTATCAGATAAAGTTAGTTTTAGAGGTGTTTCTCACATCTTTGACTAAGTGCATTCTTTTATATCTCTTCACTTCTAGTCAATGAGGAATGGGATTAGGAAAATACGGCTTGAGCAGATCATTGCAATTTCACAATGCCATATTGCAGGGAGGATCTCAGATTAAATGTGTACACTGGACTTCTGATCTTGTGAAGAACACTGCCTAGATGCATTAGTCAGGTGACATGTTTAGTCTTAGAAGAAAGAGCCTCCTAAATATCCTTTCCACATTGTCTCCCAAAAGACTCCAGGAGTGACAATCTGACTGTTCAACTGGAATCAGCCTGCAGAGGGTGTAGCTACCTATCGACTAAGCCCATTAACACATTACAGCAGCTAAAAGGTGTGCCTAAAATAATTCCACTCTTTCCTCTGCAGCTCCCAGAACCACTTTGCAGAACAGAAACCTGCCTGGCAGATATTATAGGAACAATTAATTTAACGTTTACAAGACCTACAATGGTTATCAATACCAACCAATCTCTCAAGTGATAAATTAAGCATGGATTATACTTTTTTTGGTTTTGTATCTGAAAGACAAAATGACTTGGATAAGCACCTTAATATTAGAGGTAATATCCACAATTGGTACTCTTTACAAAAGTCATGAAACCGGTCCTATTTATCCAGTGAAGACCACACATAGAGCCCAGGATCTGTAGGTCATTTTCTTTCTCCACAAATAACCAACAAAAAAAGTTCTCTCTGTGCATTCTTCTAAGGTTTTAGCAGCCTGCAAACCTGTGGGGACAAATATGGCTTTCTAAAATTTGACTTGTAAAAAAAGAATCTGTGAGTAGCTCTTATTATAGGTTATGTTTAGTTTATATTACCCTATTTCCTGCTTAAAAGAAAGCAAAACACCCAAAGGCTAGAACTGGACAGTTTTGAAGATGACAAAAATAGTTATGGCTCTAAATTTTTTTTATCAGTTGGGAATCCCAGCTTAGATCCCTGCCACCTGCTTATGGAAACTTTCTAGAAGCTCTATGGAAGGCCAACAGGGAGAAAAAAACTAAGGTTTGCTGCCTCTGCCAAGGCACCTTGGAAAAACATAGAAGCAGCAAATCCCCATATAGTGCCCCCTTTTGGCTAGCCCTCACTGTCTTCATGAAGCTATGGGTCGATATATTTATCTATGGAAAAATAACAATAGCTATCATACATTAAGCATGTACTATCTGTCAGGCATTACATACATTGTCTCTTTTTAACTTGACAATTGTTCTTTGAGGTATATTTGATTCCCATTTTTCATACTGTTATGTAAAGGTTTAGAGAGGCTAAGAATCTTCTCAAGGTCACATAAATAGTAACTGAAAAAGGCAGGATTCAAATCCAGTTCTGTCAGTCTCCAAAGCCCATGCTCTCTGCCATTACACCTCATTGCCTCCCGAGAAACCATTGAACTTATTTCAGAAGTTTAATCTGCTCTGTAAAATTAGTCAAGACAACATGTGGGCAACTCAGTTCAAGCTCTCTATGTCCAAGCACCTGCTTTGTAACTCATGTCCTGGACCACAGGACATTAACAGCCATACCAGCAACAGAGGGGCACCAAGCTTTAAAGTTTCAATCCCAACCAATTTGTTTTTCAGGTGCCCTGTTATTCTCTGCTCTTTAAAGAGTTACATGGAGTTTTCACTCTAACAGGACCCTTTTCTCCATGGCAACAAAACAAACTAACCCCTCAAAATAGGTTCTGAGTGTATTTCAGTTTAAGTATATCACAATTCAAACCCCATCCCAAACCAAACTAATTGCTGGGATTATTTTTACTTTTCATAGAAATTCAAAACTATTTTGGTTTAATTTTAAATTCAGATAACTGAACATTACATCTTATACCTACAACCTGAAGTACAGTTAGATCACGTCCCTGCATTAATTTGCCAAAGTTACATTAGCCAATTCATAGGAGATAGCAAATGGAGATAGACCACATGAAGTTCTTTATACAATTATACTCCTATTAAACAAGCTCAAATAAATATAAATTATAAAAACCCTATGTTTAGCATTAGTGTACAGGTTTACATAAGTATTATTCAAGGTACTATACAATGATATTATAGCAAGCACTATATGAAATTGAGTAAAAAGAGCCTTGAGACAATTCATGACTTTTGGAACTGATAAGGTCATGTTCCAAGAAAATAGCTCAAAAGGAAGAATGAAGACAGTTGTACAAAATGTCCCTTTGCAGCACCATTTAAATGGCAAAAAGATGAAAACTCAAGTGCCCAGCAAGGGAAGAAATGGCCTCACAAGCTTTATGATAAGCTTGTAAACATGATAACCTTTGAAAGACAGGCACTCGGCCCCTATTAGTACCTAGTCACAGTAAATAAAATTAAGTGAAAAACTGCATAACAATAAAAATAACAAAAAGCTATGTAATATATATGTCACTGTTCAACTTCGCACTGGCCTATTCTCTTTATGATAATTTATTGAGACGTATATTTGTGTACTTTTCTATAAATATTTCAATAAACTTCTAAAATGTATTGCAGAATTTTTACAAAATTTGGAGGCAAAACTACTTATATTCATGGAATAATTAATCTTTCACTCATCAAAAACTAGTAACAAATAAAACCAATCAATAGTTTCAGCTTTTGGCATGGTTGCACTTGGTAAACTTAATGCAATCATAGAGTCTGTCTTCACAGGACCTGAAAAAAAATAATAAAAGGCTATTTGAGAGTTTCAGGGATAGACAAACTTACACAGCATCATCAGCTAAAGAAAAGTGTCTTATTATATAACTAAGGAGCTGGCAATTTGTCTTCTCTTCAACATCTATTTTCAGTACGTAGATCAGCCTCTTCTTACACATCACTGCCAGGTCAAACCAAAGAGTATGCATTGAGTGCCTAATTTGGGCAGTGTGCTGAACATAGGTGGAAGCTATAGAGCTGCAAATCTCAGAAAGGGAGGCTACCTGGGTACCCAAATAATGTCACTTGGCAGTACTGCCTTGGTGGGGCTAACAGCACTCAGGATCTGGTTCTCAGCATTTCAGAGCATAAACTCACTTCTGTCCAGGTACACAGAATTGGCCAGGTTCTCAAGGACAGACTCTTACTGGCCAAGCACTTGAAACACCAATCTGTGATCCCAGAAACTCCATGTATTATTGTTTTAGTAATGATATTCTTGACTGACCTGCTTCTGCCTCCTGTTTAGGACCTTATTCCAGATATCCAGGTATCTTGGAAGACAGTCAGTAATTAGCTCTCTCAGTAAGTGATATGGTTTGGATTTGTGTCCCTGCCCAAATCTCATGCTGAATTGAAGGAGGGGCCTGGTCGGATGTGATCAGATCACAGTGGAAGATTTCCCTCTTGCTGTTCCCTTGATAGTGGATGAGTTCTCATGAGATCTGATGGTTTAAAAGCATGTGGCACTTACCCCTTCTCTCTCACTCTCTCACTCTCTCTCTCTCTCTCTCTCTGTATCTCTCTGTCTGTCTCTCTCCTGCTCTGCCATGGCAATACATGCTGGTTTTCGCTTCACCTTCTGCTATGATCGTAAGTTTCCTGAGGCCTCCCAGTCATGCTTTCTGTTAAGCCTGTGGAGCTATGAGTCAATTACACCTCTTTTATTCATAAATTACCCAGTCTTGGGTAGTTCTTTATAGCAATGTGAGAACAGACTAATACAGTAAGAATGGACTCAAAGCCAAAGAAGGGAATCCTAAGGTGGGTTTCATGTTCTTTGTGAGCCCCTATACCTGGCATTCTACTACTAATATACAACCAATCACACTGATGGGAGGTAATAATTTATACAATTTTCTTCCTATGAACTTCCTATGTACTCTTAAAGAGCAGGAGCCATGCTTTAGATGTGCAATAAATGTATGTCAAATTAAAGTTGTTGAACTGGACTCTCTTTACCCCAAAATGCAGCGCAGACTGATCAGAACACTAGTGCTTGTCAGATCCACTGTGCACATCTCCTTTAGTAAGTAAATTCTTCTGGCTATGAAGTGGAGAAAAAATTGGAAGATAAGTGGAGATGCCAGTAGGCCAATTAAGGAGCTGATCAGTAATTTAGGCAAGAAACAATTGTGGGTGGATAAATAATTGTTATAAATTCCTTAATGGAAAACTACACAATAGTGAAAAAGAACAAACTATTGATCTATGCAACAACATGGGTGAATCTCATAGACATACTTTTATGAAGCCAGGTCCTAGAAACATACACTATGAAATCATTTATACTCATTTCAAGAACAAGCAAAACTAATTTATGGTGATAAGATCAAAATGCGTTTTCATTGGGAGGATATTAACTGAGATGCAGTATGAGGAAACCCTCTAGGATGCTAGAAACATTCCCTTCTTGATCTGGGCAGTGCCCATAAGGACGTATATGTGATGTATATGTATATGCACCTAAAATGTGGGCTCTTTATTGCATTGTGATCTTTTCTGTAAGCTCTTTATCTCATGTAAAAAAAAGTTTTGAAATATTGTTGGTGGGCTGGCCTAAGGTTGTGGCAGTAGAGACTAGCAGGAGTGAATAGATATTGAAGGGACATTTAAGAGATAAAGTCATTAAGAAAAAATGAGTTAATGCCTGTGAAGTGTTTAGCACAGTGCCAGGAATATAGTAAAACTCAACAAATGTTTGTTTATGATTATTGTTATTGCCTAAAGAGGTTGATAAGAGAATTAAATTACAAAATGTATGTAAAACACTTCAATCCCGGCATGGGATTTGGGAAATTCTTCATTAATAGTAGCTTTAATTGTTTTCATTGATTAGGCCATAACTTTTTTCCACATTCATTCTGCCCTGTTAAACCCTGCTCTTCTTTCAGTTATCTGGAAGATAAACTATACTAAGGTACTTATGGAAAATTCATTTCATCCCCTACGATGAGTTTAATGAATTTAACTAAATACACATACATAGTCACCTACATATTGGTCCCCAAGGGATTCTAAGGAATTTTTCTTGATAAACTTCACCAGAAGCACTGAGATACTAAGTTGACGTATGTACACTTTTACTCTCTTTCTGGTTGCTACTTTGTCACATCAGGACTGTTAGCACCATTTCTTGCAATAGTGTGTCAAGAGACTCCCTGATAGGGTTAAAGCTCCTTAGCATTGTGTGGGAAAGGACATCCTAGCACTATCTGCCAGGCCTGCAATTCTATTAAACTGTCAGCATGATAAATGACAAAGAGAAGGCATCAGGGAGAAAATCTACAGTAAAGCGCTGTGGTCATAAAACAAGAAGAACCAAAAAAGGATTTAGGGCAAGTACACAAACCATCCTTTAGGATAAAATTTTCCTTTCCAAGGAGAGAACAAAGCGACTGAACTATAAACTCCTGAGTCCAAGCAGAAGGCAGTGATACCATCAGTCATCCCTCCACCCCAATGTGTGGCTCACAGATCAGTGATGCATGATCCAGCAGTCCCACCTCTGCTTCTAACCAGGCCTCTTGGGGCTCAGTGAAAACACACTTAGTCCACGAAAGAGATGGTATTTTAAAAGGTGGTTACTCTGTGCATCCCTTTTGCTAATAAAGAAATAATTTCTCAAATGGAAAATAATTTGGTTACTGCTTTTGAACCACAAATTATCTCCAGAGAGCAGTTACCCAGAGCATCACTGCCTTGCTTCTAAATGTAGCCCCCACAAATGGTATCATCTATAAACAGAGCACAAAAATAGGTTTCTGAATATTTAGGTTTTGGAATGAGTTCCAATGAGTCTCATTTAGAAGTTTCCAGGTACTTATACCAATATGAAAAATAATATTGACTCTGGATGCAAACAGATGACTACTGAAGTGCTAAGAAATTTAAATATCTTTGAATATATCTTCTTCAGGTAGCGATGAAACTGGTAGCAGCAAAATCATGAGTAATCTCCATGCCCTGTCATGTTTCCAGAAGCATCCCTAGAGAGTGATTGTTTTAAACGGAAACTTTGTAGCCACTCAAAAGTAACAACTTGTATTTACATAGTCGGGTTTTCCAGACACTTCAACCAAGACTAGCAAAACAAGATTAGTTTGCTAGACTAACAAGGTGGCAGAATAAAAAATGAATTATCTAAATAACAAAATTAGGCATATCTGATTCATAAGATTGTTACATCTCTGCATTTTCTGTTTATATGCTATGGCACCACATCAATGTGCTTGAATGCTGCAGGTTAAAACACATGCATTCATGGCATACAATTAGGTTTAGGACATACAACGATTTTCTGTCTGAGTTTAAGAAAGGTGGTATTGGGGTGTTTTATTACCTTGGAAATAGAAAGTTAATAACTATGTTAACCAGGAGGGTATGTGGGTGCTTTGATCAGATCATTACTTGGACAAAAAAATAGGAGAAAACAGAGATGCAGGAAGCAGACCCATGAAAACATCTTGTCTCTTCTAATATATAGGCATATGATGCAATTATTCATCCACTTCAAGTGAGGCAACAAGCACTTAAAATATTTGACAGTTGTTCCAGCTACTCAATTTGCATGTCAACATTTCTGTAATATTAAAGGAAAGAGAAATGAGATCAGCAACTTCAGTAAGAGCCCTATTGCTTTTTAACAACTTATTCAATATGGAAATAAATATCCAGTTTTTTAATACATTTCCCGCATGGTGACTTAATGGTCTGGTTAATCTTTGTCATGTATTTTCTTAATAGGTTTTCTAGGAATATCTTTCGATATTTATGTAAATCAGAATTCATGGCTTAAAGCCAGTTTGGAAAGGGGTTGGAGTCTCCAGAAGAGCTGCAGGCTCATGCCTCCAGAGTGAATTTTGCTCCTATCTTGCTCCTAGTTGCCATCAAAACACCTCCCTACTACTCCTAAGCTCACAAAATTCCTAAGTCAGGCACTCACTGAGTCTGTGGTGCCCGTGGGGACACAGCACATGACAGGAGGAGAAGCAGTGCTGTGTGGTATGAGAAGCAACAGGCTTTGATCACAGCCCTCGCATTTGCTAACTGAGATTTTATGAAAATTATAATACTAGTTATCCTTTTCTCACTGTCTACCTGCCATTGCCACGTATTACACGAAGCACTTCATACTCATCATCTCATTTAATCCACTGAAAAATCTCCATTTCCTGCATTATTTCCCGTTTTTCACATAAGAAGTCTGAGGTTCAGAGAAGTTGGTAACTTGCCCCAGGTCCCAGAGAGGAAGCAACAGGTCTAATCTGAGTGTTAAACTGGCTCATAACCAGCAGTACTGCTCCAGTTGTTTCACCTTTGAAATTGCAATAATAGCACCTTCTAGCATAGTTCAGTTCACAGAGAAGCTGTGAGGAACCAATAAGCACACAACATGTGAAACTCTTTGAGAACCATAAAGTGCTACACAAGTGTACAAGATATGTACAATTCCAAATCATTTAACTTCAGACGGACACAGAATATCCGTCTGAAACTGGATTAAGCGAAAAGAATGTCATTGGCTTGTGAAACTAGCAAACCCAAGGCTGAATGGAGCACAGCTGAACTCAAGGGCTCAGATAAAGCTGTTTGCTAGGGTTTTCTCTCCCTGTCTCTGGGCCCCACTTTTGCTTTGGTGGCATTCTTGGGTTTTTGTCCTGGGTGGTGGTGTGTCCAGAGTTGGTTCCTGCCAGTGGGTTCGTGGTCTCTCTGACTTCAAGAATGAAGCCGTGGGCCTTTGCGGTGAGTGTTACAGCTCTTAAAGATGGCACGGACCCAAAGTGTGAGTGGTAGAAAGGTTTATTGTGAAGAGCGAAAGGACAAAGCTTCCACAGAGTGGAAGGGGACCCAAGTGGGTTGCCACTGCTGGCTAGGGTGGCCAGCTTTTATTCCCTTATTTGTCCCCTCCCATGTTCCATTTTTGTCCGATTAGAGTGCCCTTTTTCCCAATCCTCCCTGCGATTGGCTACTTTTAGGATCCTACTGATTGGTACATTTTACAGAGCACTGATTGGTGCGTTTTACAGAGCACTGTTTGGTGCATTTTACAATCCCATTGCTAACTACAGAGACTTTCTCCGAGGCCCCACTGGAGACCCAGGAAGTCCAGCTGGCTTCACCTCTCAGTGGCAGAACTTTCAACCTCATCTCCAGGCAGGAAAAGAAGGACATTGTCCCACAGCTCCAGCAAACATCCGAGGATTCTTTCTGATTCTGCCACAGGCCCACCCCTGAACCAATCACTGGAGTCAGAGGGTGGAGTGATACACCAATTTGTTTAGGTCGGGGTCATGTGCTCACCTCTGGCCCCCACACTAAATCAGCTTCCCACACACAACCTGGACCTGGGGAGGTGGTTCCCCAAGGAAAGTGCCCCTCTCTTTCTAGAAGAGAGACTTCATATTGGGAAGCCACACAGAAAAACATTGGCTAAATATTTTAATAAAAACATTGAGCTTCACATTGGTTTAAAAGATAATGACAGAGAATGCCTAACAAGGCACAGGCAAAGATTTCCTGACAAAAATGTCAAAAGCAATTGCAACAAAAGCAAAAATTGACAAATAGGATCTAATTAAAGAGCTTCTGCACAGCTAAAGAAATTATCATCGGAGTGAACAGGAAACCTACAGAATAGGAGAAAATTTTTGCAGTCTATCCATCTGACAAAGGTCTAATATCCAGAATCTACAAGAAACTTAAACAAATTTACAAGAAAAAAAAAAACCATTAAAAAGTGCACAAAGGACACGAACAGACACTTCTCAAAAGAAGACATACATGCAGCCAACAAACATATGAAAAAATGTTTAACATCACTGATCATTAAAGAAATGCAAATCAAAACCACCCACAATGAGATACCATCTCACGCCAGTCAGAATGGCTGTTAAAAAATCAAAAAACAGCAGATGCTGGTGAGGTTGCAGAGAAAAATGAGTGCTTTTACACCATTGGTGAGAGTTTAAATTAGTTCAAGCATTGTGGAAGACAGTGTGGCGATTCTTCAAAGACCCAAAGGCAGAAATACCATTTGTCCCAGCAATCCCATTACTGGGTATATATCCAAAGGATTATAAATCATTCTGTTATAAAGATACATGCATGCATATGTTCATTGCAGCACTATTTACAATAGCAAAGATATGGAATCAACCTAAATGCCCATCAATGATAAACTGGATAAAGAAAATGTGGTACATATACAACATAGAATACTATGCAGCCATAAAAGAGAATGAGATCATGTCTTTTGCAGAGACATGGATGGAGCTGGAAGCCGTTATTGCCAGCAAACTAATGTAGCAACAGAAAACCAAACACCACATGTTCTCACTTATAAGTAGGAGCTGAATGAGGAGAACACATAGACACACTGGGGGAGAACAACACACGCTGGGGCCTGGGTAGTGTGGGTGGGGTAGGGGAAGGGAGAGCATCAGGAAGAATAGCTAATGGATGCTGGGCTTAATACCTGGATGATCTGTGCAGCAAACCACCATGGCACACATTTACCTATCTAACAAACCTGCACATCCTGCACATGTACCTCTGAACCTAAAAGTTGAAGAAAAATAAATAAAATGTTAAAAGAGAATGCCTAATAAATAATATTTGCGAATATATGTAGAGTGCTCCAATGTTAGAAAATGCTTCCACGTATGCTATATCATTTTATTCTCATTATACCCTTACCAAGTATAAATCATATTACAGATGAGCAAACTGTCTCAGCATAGTTAAGAGACTAACCCTAAGCCACCCAGCTGATAAGATGCAAAGTCAGAATTTCAGTGAAGGTCTTCTGATCTCAACTCAGTACTCAGTACTGTCTCTCATGAAACCTCTGAGAGACTGCTGTGAGTTTAATACTGTGGATTTTGATTAAATGTTCCCTGGAAGCAAATTTGCCTTAAAGAAGGCATTAGTAAGCACAAAAGTTCAGGTGTCAACATCTTTCTGTCCTTTACTTTGGGGAAATATTAAACTGTCCCTTTGAGTGTAGACATTCAAAACAAAACATGCCATCCAATACTTCTTTACTATACTGTACTCAGACATCTCTGGTGGCAATCTAAATTGTTTGTCCAGTCCTTTTGAGAAAGCAATTTGGTGATAATATCAAGGGTCATTAAAATGTTCATATCCTTTAACTTGAAATTCTACTCTGGCTGGGCGCGGTGGCTCACGCCTGTAATCCCAGCACTTTGGGAGGCGGAGGTGAGCAGATCACCTGAGGTCAGGAGTTCGAGACCAGCCTGACCAACATGGAGAAACCCTGTCCCTACTAAAACTTCAAAATTAGCCAGATGTGGTAGCGCATGCCTGTAATCCCAGCTACTCGGGAGGCTGAGGCAGGAGAATTGTTTGAACCTGGGAGGTGGAGGTTGCGGTGAGCCGAGATCGCGCCATTGCACTCCAGCCTGGGCAACAAGAGCGAAACTCAGTCTCAAAAAAAAAAAAAGAAGAAGAAGAAGAAATTCTACTCCCAAGAACTTATCCTATGGGAACAATTCAAATAAATGAAGAAAAAAGTCGTGTATAAAAATATTCATAGCACCATTAACTGTAGCAATAAATTTTAGAATTAAAAGAGATGATATATGTAAAGTGCTTAACAGGATGCCTAGTAATCAATCAGCATAGACTGCTGTAATCCCCTACTTACTCTTGAATGCTAATGAGCCTTCACATTTTGTGCCATCTGCATGGAAAGCTCTTCCTCCCTGATACCTGCATCACTCCCTCTCTCCTTTCCCTCAAGTCTTCTTAAATGGGACCCCATCAGAGAGGCCTTCCCAAACCACCCTTTCTAAACAACACATCTTTGCTGGCATTTTTCTACCTCCTCACCCTGCCTTATTATTTTAGTATATATTTCTACCTCATATGTTACATGTTTATTTGGTTTTTTTATTGTCTTTCTCTCCCCCACAAAAAGGCAAGCTCCATGAGGGCAGAGACTTTGATTAGTTTGCTGCAATGTGTTGAGCATCTGGTACGCTGCTGAGTAAATAATTTTTTCTGTCTTTATGCTTCATCTTCAACCCTTGGTTTTGTAGTAGGGAAGAGAGATCAGGTTCAACTCTCAACACAATAAGGAAAAGTGGGAATTTATAGCCAAGGAACAGGGGAATGGGGATCAGCAGTTGGAAAATTCTTAAGAGAAAACATCAGGAGTAAGAGAGGATTCTGGCTATCAGAATTCTTGCTAAAGGCAAGCCAGACCTCACCTGGGGAATATGTGGGAAGATTAGGAAACTGATCAGATTTTGGCTAAACTGACTTAGCAAGATTCTTGATAACATTGGACAATGCAAAGACAAACATGGAAGCTCAAAAGTCAGAACATAGTTTAGAAAGTTCAGAGGAGCCTAATTACAGTTTGATCAAGGGGAGAATCTTTGTCAATATCCATCTTCCCTTCCCAACTGCCTGCCCTGCAGACCTCAAGATCCATCATCAGATATGAAGAAGACAGCCTTATAGAAACTGTTTAACCCAATACATCATGAAAACCTAATTTAATCTAATTAATGTCTCATTTAAGTGTTAGTCCACTGTCATAAGACAAGATTTATTAACAAAAGTCTAAAGTGCAATAGCAAGAAATCTAGAAATCTCTGACAAGAAAAAATTATGTAAAAACATACTTACTCTGAATAAAATGAAAGCTTATCAGTGAGATTGGAGATCTATTCTAACAGGTCATTTAAAACTCATTCCCACAGGCCTTCTTATGACCCAACAATAGATTTTCCTGAGCATATCTATCTCAAAAAATCTTTTGATTCTGTCACTTGACAAGAATTTCTTAAGTTCTATCTCTAAACAACTTAATTAACTGGCTTAGAGATTGAAGAATATTCTTGCAAAGAAAAGAAAAAAAGTGCTGCTTTTAGAGCTTGTTATTAGCTTGGGAAAGTGGAATCACTCAGTAACTGAACAAAGAATAACTATAAATATTTAGTAGTTTAATATTCTGATGCAACTCTGCATCAATTTGTCACACTGATAGATCCATTAACAATTTAAGCCTGGTATGCACAAGCTCTGAATTATTCATTTCACCATAAAACTGTCAACATCTCTGGAAGGTGTATCTATGGGTGGTAAAGTTACACTAATGTGCATTTATGGTGGTAGGAGAAAAAACAACAACCAAAACAACCATAACCCTCTCTCCTGCTCGGTCTATTGAGAAAGTTCTCAACTTCCTAATGAAAATTTGGACAGTTTTGTTATCCATAAAGGAAGCAAACGGTATTCTCAGATTTCTCTCGAGTTGATGCAATGGTCAAAGCAATCACATGGACTCCCGTGTTCCACTCCAAGATTGGGATGCTCACACAAATGCAAGACAGTGAATGAGCAAGAAGTTTAACACCAAAGCAAAGTCAAACTGATTTCAAATTTCTGTTAACTTTATCTATATCTGAAAAGAGTTAATGGGAGAAACATTGAAGTGGGCTTTGGATCTCTTTGCCTTTTTGTAGGTTGACATTATTAGGATTTTCTGTGTCAGGATCTAGGATAAATTTTTTTACATATATCATCTTCAATCCACAGCCCTGCTAGGTGGATTCCATTATTCTCTCCCATTTTGAAGATGAGGCAAGTGAGGCTCTGAGTTAAACCACTTATTCCAAGGTCACAAAACTAGGAAGTGATGGTGCAGATCCCAGCACCAACCCAGATGCTGGGATCTGCACTGACTCTATCCCAAAAACCTATGCTTTTCGTTACTTCTCCATGTAGCTTCAACTTCGCAAGGAACAAATATAGAAAGACCACAAAGAAAAGGCTATTTTGTGTCTTTATGACATGACTTTTGTTTTATTCATCTCATGCTGCAGGACGAATCAACCCAAAACTTAGTGGTATGTAACAATAAGAATAATTTTATCTCATAATCTCATGTTATGTGGGTCAAAAATTTGGGCGTGTCTTTGGCTAGGTGGTTTTGGCTTGAGCCTCTCATGAGTTGCAGTTAGACGTCCACTGGAAGTTTACCAATCTGAATTATTAACTGGGGCTGGAGGATCTGCTACGAAGGTGACTCACTCTGATGCCTACCAAGTTGGTGCTGGCTGTTGGCAGCAGGCCTCAGTTTCTCTCCATGTGAGCCTCTCCACAGGGCTACTTGAATGTCCTCATATAATGGCTGGTTTTCCACATGGAATGAGCTGCCCATGACACCAAGGGTGAAGCTGCAATGTCTTATATGATCTAGCCTCAGAAGTCATGCAATGTTCTTCCACAGTATTTCTATCAGTCATAAAGGTCAACCCTGATTCAGTGTGAAGGAAACCATGCAAGGGTGTGAATGGATACCAGGAGGTCAGGATCTGCAGGGGAATCTTGGAGGCTGGTTACCTCAATCCTGCTAGTCCTCTGGCACTTAGCAGATTACATTCTGCCTGTAACAGTGTTTCAGTTACCTCTGTAGCCATGCAGAGTTAGAAAGTCAGGAATTTATTGCAAAACTACTGAACCTTAGAGTACTTTTAGCTGGTGGTGTGAATGCCAGCATCTGAAAGCAGGTGTGCTCAGACTCAGCTCCAGCAGATGAGGGACGGTTTTCTAGCCTGACTGGAGTGAGTGGCCACTGAAAACAATAGCAGTTAGAGAAAGATGCTTTTACAAGATGGAATCTTTAGAGAGAAAAGGAGGTCAACATGAAAAAGACAGTGGAGAGCAGATCAGAGAGGATGTGCCAGCTACAGGAGACAGGAGCATGATGAAAATGGAAGAACAGGGGAAAGGGTATGGGCAGAAGGGAAAGCAAGTTTAAAAGGGTTTGAAGCAAAAGCATCAAACTCCAAAAGACAGAGCCCTGACAGTGAGTTGGTAAGAAGGAAGCCTTGTACCCAGGGCATTCTGCACAGCATGAGGGCAGGAGATCAGAAAGAGGACACAGAAACGGAACCAGAACACATGTCTAGCACTGTAGGTGTGAGGACAGTGTGCATCCCCCTGGTGACCAAAACTCAGCCTAAACCTTGACAGGGTATACTTTCAAAAAACTTTTTATCACAAAAGTAATACAATACATGTGCTGAAAATTCAGAGAGTGCAGAAATAATAAAAACAGAAGGTAGAAGTCCACCATACCCTAAAGATGACTGCCACTTACAATTTGGTATATGGCCTCTCAGACCTTTTCTGAGACTGTGCAGCCACATAGAGAAATGTATAAGACTGGCCTGTATATATTGTACTGCACTTGCTCTTTTCACATAATAGCATAGCTTTCACATCTCTCTGTATCAGTCAGTAACTACAGAAATGCCCCATTCTTTTTTAAGTTTTTTGGTATTCTGTCTTATGATTGTTGCATGACTTATTTAACCAGTGCCCTAACAGGACATTTGAATTGTTTCTTATTATTTACCACTATAAATAATGCTTGAGGAAACATCTTTGTACAAATATCCTTACATATTTGTGGGAGAATTTCTACGGAAAAATTCCAAAAAGTGGGATTGCTGGATTAAAAAGTATGCATATTCAAATTTTCAATAAATGTTGCCTTACTGAAAAGTTGTATCAATTTGCATGCAGGTATCTTACATTGGATATCTATGGCTAACTTCCAAGCAAACTCAACTATAAGCTTATTCATAATATTGTCAAATATTCCTAAGCTGTGTGTCATGATAAAAATTCTATGTATTTGGAAAGGGTCATTACATTGCAGGGTAAAATATGTCCAATGATCAAAGCATTGTACTTATTCAGGTAATCATGTATGTGTTTCCACATATTTGAGCTGTACACATTAAATGCTTCCCGGATACAACAGGATCCAGCCCAAAAGCCACAGTGTCTCTTTGACCTTCCCTTTGCTTTCCAATAACCAATATTCTTCAGGCATTTCTTCTATCAATAAAAAGTATCTGATAAACCATAATCACTTTAGTATGTATTGGCTGCATTTGTGACCCTTTATGGAATAATTTGCAAGATTTATTTATTTGATTTTAGATATGGGAATCTCTCTTGCTCTGTTGTCCAGGCTGAGGGGCAGTGGTGCAATCATAGCTCACTGCAGCCTCAAACTCCTGGACTCAGGTGATGATCATTAACATTTCTTTGGCAATACAGTATTTTTTAAAGTATGCACTTTTTAGGTATAATGCTATTGTACACTTTATAGACTACAGTTTAGTGGAAACATAACTTTCATATGCACTGGAAAAACAAAATCTGTGTGGCTCACTTCATTAAAATGTTGACTTTGTTGTGGTGGTCTGGAATCAAACCCACAATATTTATTTCTGAAGTGTGCCTGTATCCACTTTGGGGCAGGGGAGAAGGAAACCATCCACTTCAGTTGCCAGGAAAACAGAAATCCTCTTCTTAGCAAATAGTGACCAAGGAAAACCCACCAAAGCATTACTTTATGTGAATTAAATTCCAAAAACATGGGTTAAAATGTGGTTCCCATCTTATATTAGCATTAACAATCCCTATACTCCTTATTTGAGGGACATAGGTTAATTAATAAAAGAACTGTTTGGAAACAGTTCTTTTGTATACATCTTTGGACACTGTTAAGCCATTAGTGTTTGCTTGCCTATTCATTCAACACATATTTGCAAGAACCTGTATGAATAAGGTACTGTTAGAACTACTGTGGGAACCATCCTAGGTGCTGAAAGAGATACATGCATAACCAGGATACTTTTAAAAATAATAATAAACCTTATTTTTTTTTATTTTAAGCTCTGGGATAAATGTGCAGAACGTGCAGGGTTGTTACATAAGTATATGTGTGCCATGGTGGTTTGCTGCACCTATTGACCCGTCCTCTAAGTTCCCTCCCCTCACCCCCGCCTCCCAACAAGCCCTGGTGTGTGATGTTCCCCTCTCTGTGTTCATGTGTTCTCATTGTTCAACTTCCACTTGTAAGTGAGAAAATGAGGTGTTTGGTTTTCTGTTCCCATGTTAGTTTGCTGAGGATGATGGCTTCCAGCTTCATCCACATCCCTGCAAAGGACATGATCTCATTCATTTTTATGGCTGCATAGTAGTCCATGGTTTATAAGTACCACATTTTCTTAATCCAGTCTATCATTGACGGGCATTTGGATTGATTCCATGACTTTTCTATTGTAAATAGTGCTGCAATAAACATATGTGTGCATGTGTCTTTAGAGTAGAATGATCTATATTCCTTTGGGTATATACCCAGTAATGGGATTGCTGAGTTAAATGATATTTCTCATTCTAGATCCTTGAGGAATTGCCATACTGTCTTCCACAATGGTTGAACTAATTTACATTCCCACCAACAGTGTAAAAGCATTCCTATTTCTCCACAGCCTTGCCAGCATCTATTGTTTCTTGACTTTTTAATAATCACCATTCTGAAGAGATGGTACCTCGTTGTGGTTTTGATTTGCATTTCTCTAATGATCAATAATGTTGAGCTTTTTTTCATATGTTTGTTGGTGGCATAAGTGTCTTCTTTTAGTAAGTGCCTGTTCATATCCTTTGCCCACTTTTTGATGGGGTTGTGTTTTTCTTGTAAATTTGTTTCAGTTTCTTGTAAATTCTGGATATTAGCCATTTGTCAGATGGATAGATTGCAAAAATTTTCTCCCATTCTGTAGGTTGCCTGCTCACTCTAATGATAGTTTCCTTTGCTGTGCAGAAGCTCTTTAGTTTAATTAGATCCCATTTGTCAATTTTGGCTTTTGTTGCTATTGTTTTTGGCGTTTTAGTCATGAAGTCTTTGCCCATGCCTATGTCCTGAATGGTATTGCCTAGATTTTCTTCTAGGATTTTTATAGTTTTGGGTTTTACATGTAAGTCTTTAATCCATCCTGAGTTAATTTTTGTATAAGGTGTAAGGAAGGGATCCAGTTTCAGTTTTCTGCAAATGGCTAGCCAGTTTTCCCAGCACCATTTATTGAATAGGAAATCTTTTCCCCATTGCTTGTTTTTGTCAGGTTTGTGGAAGATTAGATGATTGCAGATGTTTGGTGTTATTTCTGAGAATAAACCTTATTTTTAGAACAGTTTTGGGTACACAGCAAATTTAGTGAAAATGACAGAGAATTCCTGCACACCATCTGTTTTTGCACATGCACAACCTCCCCCACTATCAGCACCCCACCCCATAGTGGTATATTTGTTACAATCAATGAACCTATGTTGATATATTTTTATACAAAATCCATAGTTTACATTACGGCTCACTTTTGGTGCTCCACATTCTATGGGATTTGATAAATATATAGTAACAAGTATCCACATTTAGTATCATACTGAAATATGATACTAAACAGTTTCATAGCCCTAAAAATCCTCAATGCTCCACCAATTTACCCCTCCTCCCCTTCAACCCCTGGCAACCATTGATCCTTTTCCTGTCTCCACGGTGTTGCCTTTTCTAACATGTCATACAGTTGGAAATACACACACACACACATACACACACAGAGATCGGTTTCTTTTCATTATTAATATGCATCAAAGATTCTTTCATGTCTTTCCATGGTTTGATAGCTCATATTTTTTACCACTGGATAATATTCCACTGTCTGAATGTACCACAGTTCATTTATCTCTTTGCCTACTGAGGGATATGTTGGTTGCTTCCAAGTTTTGGCAATTATGAATAAAGCTGCTATGAACATCTGTGTGCAGATTTTTATGTGGACATAAGTTTTCAATTATTTTGGGTAAACACCAAGAAGTGCAATTCCTAGATCATATGGTAAGAGTATTTTTAATTTTGTAAGAAACTGCCAAACTGTCTTCCAAAATGGCTTTACTATTTTCATTCCTGTCAGCAATGAATGAGAGTTCAGAATTTGGTGTTATCAGTGCTTTGGAATTTGGCTATTCTAATAGGTATGTGGTAGTATCTCACTGTTGTTTCAATTTACAATTCCCTAATGATATATGATCTTCAGCATTTTTTCATATATTTCCGTGCCATCTGTATGTCTTCTTTGGTGAGGTATCTGTTCAAGTCTTTTGCCTATTTTTTTTATCAGATTCTTCATTTTCTTATTACTGAGTTTTAAGAATCCTTTGTATATTTTGTATATTAGTCCTGTATCGGATGTGTCTTTTGCAATATTTTCTCTTAGAATTTGGCTTGTCTTCTCATTCTTTTAACATTGTATTTTGCAGAGAAGAAGTGTTTAATTTTAATGAAGCCTAGCTTATCAATTACTTCTTTCATGTATCATGCCTATGGTGTTGTACCTAAAATATTATCATCATACCCAAGGTCACTTAGGCCTTATCCAATGTTGTCATCTGGGAGTTTTATATTTTTGCATTTTAGATTTAGTTCTATAATCTATTTTGAAGTAATTTTTATGAATGGTGTAAGATCTGTGTCTGGAGTCAATTTTTTGTGAATGGATGTCCTGTTGTTCTAGAATCTTTTGTTGCGAAGACTATCTTTGCTCCTTTGTCATAGATTAGTTGACTATATTTATGTGGTTCTACTTTTCAGATCTCTTTTCTGCCCCCATTGAACTATTTGTCTAGTCTTTTGCCAAAGACACACTGTTTTGATTACTATAGCTTTGTAGTAAGTCTTGAAGTTGGGTAATGTGAGTCCTCCAACTTTGTGCTTCTCCTTCAATATTTTATCAGATAATCAGGCTCTCTTGCCTCTTCATATAAGCTTTAGAATCATCAATATCTATAAAATAACTTGCTGGGATGTTTATTGGGATTGTGTTGAATCTAAAGTTGGACAAAAAGTGACATTATAACAATATTGAGTCATCCTATTCATGAACATGGAATATGTCTCCATTTATTTGGTTTTTCTTTGTTATCTTTTATCAGAGATTTGTGGTTGTCATCATGTAAACCTTGTATCTATTTACTAGACTTATACCTATGTATTTTATTTGGGGATGCTAATGTAAATTGTAATGTGTTTTAATTTTAAGTTCTACTTGTTCATTTGCTGGTATATAGAAAAGTGATTAAATTTTGTATGTTAACCTTGTATTCTGTAATTTTGCTATAATTGCTTATAAGTTCCAGGGATTTGGGGTTTCATTATTTTGCTTTTTGCCAATTTTTTTGTTTTCTACATAGACAATAATGTAGAAAAAGCTATAAACAATTTTTTTTTTCCTTTCTAATCTATATATCCTTGATTTCCTTTACTTGCCTTATTGCATTAGCCAGAACTTCTAGTATGATATTGAAAAGCAGTGGTAAGCGGGGACATCTTCACCTTGTTCCTCATCTTAGTGAGAAAGATTCAAGTCTCTCCCCATTACGTATGATGTTAGCTGTAGGCTTTTTGTAGATGTTCTTTATCAAGTTGAGGAAGTTTTTCTCTATTTTTACTTTGCTGAGAGTGTTTATCATGAATGGGTGTTGGATTTTGTCAACTGCTTTTCTGCATCTATTGATGAGATCATGTGATGTTTTTCTTTGTTAGCCTGTTGATGTAATAGATTACATTAATTGATATTCAAATATTGGACAATCCTTGCAAACCTGGGATAAATCCCACATCGTCATAGCGTATAATTCTTTTTATACATTGTTAGATTCAATTTGCTATTATTTTATTGAGGATTTTTGCATCTATGTTTATGAAAGATACATATAGTTTTCTTATAATGTCTTTGTCTGATTTTTGATATTAGGGTAATACTGGCTTCATAGAATGAGTTAGGAAGTATTTCCTCTGCTTCTATTTTCTGAAATAGATTGTAGATAATTGGCTTAATTTCTTTCTTAAATGTTTGGTAGAGTTTACTAGTGAACACATCTGGGCCTAATGCTTTCTATTTTGGAAGGTTATTAATTATTGATTAAATTTATTTAACAGGTATAGGCTTAATCAGATTGTTTATTTCCTGTTGTATGAATTTTAGCAAATTGTGTCTTTCAAGGAATTAGTTCATTTCATCTAGGTTGTCAAATAAAGTTGTTCATAATATTTCTTTATTATCCTTTTAATGTTTATGAGGTTGTAGCAATATTTTCTCTTTCATTTCTGTTATTAGTAATCTGCACATCTTTTTTCTTAGCCTGGCTAGAAGATTACTAATTTTATTGATCTTTTCAAAGAACCAGCTTTGGGTTAATTTTCTCTATTGATTTCCTATTTTCAGTATCACTAATTTCTGTTCTAATCTTTATTATTTCTTTTCTCCTGCTTACTTTGGATTTAATTTGCACACTTTTTCTAATTTGCTAAGGTAGAAACGTAGATTATTGACTTTTATATTTTTATTAATTTTTAATATAAGCAACTCAAAGCAACAAATTTCCCTTTAGAAACTACTTTTATGCCACAAATTTTGGTATATTGTGTTTTTATTTTATTGTACATTGTGCTTTTATTTAGCCCAAAATAAAATTTCTCTTGAGATTTTGCCTTTGACCCATGTGTCATTTAGAAGTATGATGTTTAACCTCTAAATATTTTGGGTTTTTCCAGCATCTTTCTGTTGGTGATTTCTAGTTTAATTCCATTATTGTCTGACAATAGACATTGCATGATTTCTATTCCCTTAAATTTGTTAAGCTGTGCTTTATGGCCCAGAATATGGCTTATCTTCATGAATATTCCATGTGAGCTTTAGAATAATGTGAAATCTGCTGTTTTTGGATGAATAGGCTATAGATGTCAATTATATCTACTTGACTGATGGTGCTGATGATTTCAAATCTATTCTTACTAATTTTCTGCCTGCTGGATCTGTCCATTTCTGATGAATATTAAAGTCTTTAACTATAACTATGGATTCACTTATTTCTCCCTGAAGTTCTATCGGTTTTTTTCCTCACATATTTTGATGCTCTGTTGTTAGACACATACACAATAAGGATTGTTATGTCTTCTTTGAGTATTGACCCATTTATCATTATGTAATGCCCCTCTTTATCCCTAATAACCTTCTTTGCTCTGATGTTTGTTCTGTGGAAAATTAATATACCCACTACCACTTTCTTTTCATTACTCTTAGCATGATATATCTTTCTCAATTCCTTTCCTTTAACCTACTTTGTGTCTTTATATTTAAAGTGTTTCTTGAAGACAACATAAAGATGGGTCTTTTTTTTAATTCACTCTGATAAACTCTGTCTTTTAGTTGGTGTACTTAGATCACTGATGTTTAAGTTGATTATTGATATAGTTAGATTAACATCTACCATATTTGTTACTGTTTTCTCTTTCTTACCCTTGTTTTTTGTTCTTACTTTTATCTTCTATACTTTTTCTGCCTTCTGTGGTTTCAATTGAGCATTTTATATTATTTTATTTCCGCCCCTTTCTTAGCACACCAATTATTTTTTTCAACTTTTTTTAGTGGTTGTCATAGAGTTTGCAATATACATTTACAACTAATCTAAGTCCACTTTCAAATAACACTATACTACTTTACAGGTTTAGTATTTGAGAAGAAGGTGTAATCTATTGCATCATAATAACAAAATAACATTAATTCCTCCTGCCCTTCCTTTAATCATTGTTGTCATTCATTTCACTTATATTAATATATAAACATATACACACATAAGCATACATAATCGAGGACACTGCTATTTTAAACAAATTATCTGTTATATTAATTTGGAATTGTTTAAATGCTTCTGTTTTGTCCTCATGTATTCGTTCTCCAATGTTTTTCCTTGCTTTATGTACATCTGAGTTTCTAATCTATACCATTTTCTGTCTCTCTGAAGAACTTCTTTTAACATTTCTTGCAAGGCAGGTCAACAGGCAATAAATTTCCTCATTTTTTGTTATCTGAGAAAGTGTTTATTTTTCCTTCACTTTTGAAGGATAATTTTACAAGGTACAGAAATCTAGGTTGTTGGATATTTTCTGAACACTTCAAATATTTCACTCCACTCTCTTCTTGCAAGTATGGCTCCTAAAGAGAAGTTGGATGTAGTTATCTTTGCTCCTATATAGATCACATATTGTCTTAGTCTGTTTTATGCAGCTATGAGAGAATACCACCAGTGGGTAACTTAAGGAAAAAAATATTCTCACAATTCTGGAGACTGGGAAGTATAGCACCATCATCTGTCACAGGTCATCCCATGGTGAAAGTTAAGAAGGTAGAAGCAGTCACACAGGACAGAGCAGAAAAGGGGGCCAAACTTGCTTTTATAAAAAACCCAGTCTCAGCCGGGCATGGTGGCTCACGCCTGTAATCCCAGCACTTTGGGAGGCTGAGGTGGCCAGATCACAAGGTCAGGAGATTGAGACCATTCTGGCTAACACAGTGAAACCCTGTCTCTACTAAAAATACAAAAAATTAGCCGGGCATGGTGGCGGGCGCCTGTAGTCTCAGCTACTCGGGAGGCTGAGGCAGGAGAATGGCATGAACCCAGGAGACTGAGTTTGCAGTGAGCCGAGATCGCGCCACTGCACTCCAGCCTGGGCAGCATAGTGAGACTCCACGTCATAAAAAGAAAAAAAAGAACCCCAGTCTCTCAATAACTAACCCACTCCAGCAATAATGGCACTAATCCATTCAGGAAGGAATCTCTTTTTAAAGATCCTGCCCCTCAGCACTATTACAATGGCAATAAAACATTAAGTCTTAAAGCTAGAGAATAATCTCCTTTCACTCCATGTCCCACATCTTGGATACACTGGTTTAGGGGTTAGGCCCTCAAGGTCTCAAGTAGCCCTGCCCCTATGGCTTTACTGGGCTCAATCCAGCAGCTCTCATGGCTTGGAGTTGCACACTGGTGGCCTTACAGTTCTAGGATCTCGGGGCAGCCCTACTCCCATGACTCCACTAGACATTACCTTAGAAGGGACTCTCTGCAGCAACCCTGCCCCTGCAACAAGTCTCTGTCTGGGTCCCCAGGTGGTCTGTAGCATCCTTTGAAACCCAAGTGGAGGAAACCATGCCCCCACAGCTCTTGCATTCTTTAAGCCTGCAGACAAAACCACATAGATGCTGCCAAGGCTTACTGCTTGTACCTTCTGGAGCACTGGATTGAGCTACACCTGAGGCCACTCGAACCATAGCTGGGGTGTCTGAGGAGCACTGCACCAGAAAGTGGGAAACAGAGTTCTGAAGCAGCCCTGAGAACAAAGCTACGCCCATCCTTTGAAACTATTCTGCCTTTTAGAGCTCTAGGCCTATGATAGAGGGGCACTCTCAAAAATCTTTCAAGTGTCTTCAGGGCCTTTCTCCCAACGTCCTGATGAACAGCACCTGGCTACCTTCTATCTATGGTAATCTCTTTAACAAATGGTCACTTGGCCACACCCTTAATTTTCCCTCCTAAGCATACTCTTTTATGCTTTACATGGCAAGGCTTCAAATTTCCCAAATATTTCCATTCTGCTTCTCTTTTCATTATAAATTTCATTTAAAATCATCTATCTTCTTCACATCTCACTATATGTGGTTAAAAGTAGCCACGCAGCAGACTGAATGCTTTGCTACTTAGATGTGACTTCCACCCGATATCCTGTTTTATCATTCTTAAATTCTACCTTCCATAAAGCCCCTGGGCATGGACACATTTCAGCCACGGTCTTCGCCACATTATAACAAGGATGGCCTTTACTTGAGTGTTCAGTACCTTGTTTCTCATTTCCATGTAAGACCTCATCAGAATGGCCTTTAGTGTCCAGATTTCTACCAACATTTTGATCACAACCACTTGAGTAATTTCTAAGAAGATGCAGACTTTTTCCTGTTCTGGGGTCTTCTTCTGAACCCTACTAGAATCACCCTAAATGATCTGTTCATGGCAATACAGGCTTTTTTCTAGCCTGTTTCTCCAGATTCTTAGCCTCTACCCATTCCCAAGTTCCAACACCACTCCCACATTTTCAGATATTTGCTACAGCAACAACCCTGCTTCTTGTTATCAATTGTTTTAGTTTGTTTTCTGTTGCTATAATAGAATATCACAAATGGGTAATTTATAAAGAAAAGAAATTTATTTCTCACAGTTCTGGAGGTGAAGAAGTCCAAGAGCAGAGTACCAGCAGCGGGCAAGGGTCGTCCCATGGTGAAACAATGGAAGGGGGAAGCAGGGATGAAAGACAGGACAGAAAAGGGGGCTGAACTCATTTTTATAACAAACCCAGTTTCGAGATAACTAATCCACTCCTGCAATAATCCCATTAATCTACTGATGAGGGCAGTGCCATCACAACCCAATCAGCTCTTAAAGATCCCACCTCTCAACACCATTATGATGGCAATTAAATTTCAAATGAGTTTTGGTGGGGATATTCAAACTATAGCAGTTCTTCTCCTCTGGCTTCAAGATATTTTTCTTTATCATTGATTTTCTGAAGTTTAAGTATGATATGCCCAAGTGTAGGATCTTTTTGGTATCTATCCTGCCTGGTGTTCTCTGAGCTTCCTGGATCTGTAGTTTGGCATCTGACATTAACTGGGGGGAAATTCTTAGTCATTATTGCTTCAAATAATTATTCTGTTCCTTTCTCCCCTTCTTCTCCGCTGGTATTCCCATCATGCATATGTTACAACTTTTGTAGTTGTCCCACAGTCCTTAGACATTCTGTTTTGTTTTTTACAGTCTTTATTTTTTCTTTAATTTTCAGTTTTGGAATTGGGTACTAGGCTCACTACCTGGGTGATGGGATAATTTGTATCCCAAACCTTAGCATCATGTAATATGCCCATGTAACAAACCTGCACATGTACCCCTGAAATCTAAAATAAAAGTTGAAATTATTTTAAAACCTTTTTAAAATTTTAGATGTTTCTATTGTCAATCCTCAAGCTCAGGAATTCTTTTCCAAACAATGTCCAGTCTACTAATAAGCCCATCAAAGTCATTCTTCATTTCTGTTAGTTTTTGATCTCCATTATTACTTTTTTATTCTTCCTTAGAATTTATATCTCTCTGGTTTTGTTTTTGTTTGTTTGTTTGTTTGTTTTTGGGGGTTTTGTTTCGTTTTGTTTTGAGATGGAGTCTTGCTCTATTGCCCAGGCTCCCAGGCTCCCAGGCTGGAGTGCAATGGTGCACTCTCAGCTCACTGCAACCTCCACCTCCTTGGTTCAAGTGATTCTCCTGCCTCAGCCTCCCGAGTAGCTGGGATTACAGGTGCACACCACCACTCCCCGCTAATTTTTGTATTTTTAGTAGAGATGGGGTTTCACCATGTTGGCCAGGCTGGTCTCAAACTCCTGACCTTGTGATCTGCCCACCTCGGCCTCCCAAAGTGCTGGGATTACAGGTGTGAGCCACCACACCCAGCCCTCTCTGCTTACATTTTTTTTTTATTTCTCCTTGCATGTTGTCTACCTTTTCAATAAACCTTTTAGCATATTAATCACAGTTTTTTTTTAATTCCTTGTCTGATAATCCCAACATTTCTGCCATATCTGAGCCTAGCCCTGATTCTTGTTCAGTCTCTTCTTTTTTGCCTTCAATGTGACTTGTAAATTTTACTGAAAGGCAGACATGATGAACTGAGAAAAAAGAACAACAGTAAATCAGCCTTTAGTAATATAGTGGTAATGTGGGGGTGGGGTGGGGAAGCATTCTATAGTCCTGTGATTAGGTCTTTTTTTCATTTTCATTTTCATTTTTACTTCAATTTAAATTTTAGATCCAGGGGTACATGTACAGGTTTGTTACATAGGAATATTGCACGATGTTGAGGTTTGGGATATGGATCCTGTCACCAAGTTAGTGAGCATAGCACCAGATAGATAGTTTTTCAATCCATTTCCACCCTCTATGACTAGGCCTTAATCTGTTAGTAAGCCTGTGGCCCTGCACTATGAACCTTACCGGTGCTTCTCAGTCCCCCACACACATCCCCTCCTCACCTTTAGCTGTGACAGGATGGCTAGAAGTGGCTGGAGTTAGGGACTTCTCTTCCCCTATGTGGAAGTCTGGAGCTGGATGCGGTTGGATGTTTTTCTTTCCCCAGCAAGATTAGGCTCAGCAGTTGAGGATCTGGTATAATAGTTTATCCTAAAGGCAGGCCTTGTTAAGAAGAACAGAATGCTCTGGCACATCCCAAAACGGTTGCTTTCCCTCTGCCTTTGCCAGAAGCATGAGAGGATTTTTCTCTGATACTTACTGTGAGAACCTGATCGAGCTCCTGGAGGCAAAACTCACAACAGTGTAGGGCCTTTCTATGACTCGGTCTCCCTGGAGTTTTTAACTCTCAGACTTGGCCACCCTGAACCTCCAGCAATTCATGAATTACAGTTCAGTTTTCCTACCCCAGTACTGACTCCTCTGAAGATTCCTACTCTGGTAAGTTGTGACTCTCTGTATCTGCCTATCTTTCCAATTTGGGAGGCGGTGGTTTTCCCTGTGACCTCACTTCTCTGTCAGATCTAAGAAGAGTTGTTGACTTTTAGTCTGTTTAGATTTTAACTTGTTAGGATGGAGTGGTGACTTCTAAGCTTCTTACATGTCAGACCAGAAATTTGAAGTTGACATGGTCTTATAAAGATTTATTTACCGTCTGAAAGCCAAAAGGGCAAGAAACAAACAAATTCTTTGTCAAATTTGTAATTACCTAGAGAAAATTTGCAGAACGAGGAAAGGATGGTACAGCTGCAGGAAATGAATTGGGACCTTGACCCACACCTGCTGCTGACTCTTCTATAGAACTTGCCAAAGTTCCAGAGGCGTGACTTAGGTGCTGTGGTAGAAATAAGACAGGATTGGGGTCCAGCCTATCCCAAGGACAGCTTTGGAAACTGCTTGCGGGGCTGGAGTGAGTCAATTAGGAGACGGTTAAGTAAGTTAACACCATAGTTTTCACCCACTTAAGATAGCATAGTGTGACAGAAACTGCTGGCTAACACCCCAAAAATTTATATTTCCCCTTCTGTAGTGTGCATTTGTTGCTAGGAGGTGACTGTTCAACCACAGACTTATTTCCTACTACTTCTTGCATGCAGGTGTGACCATGTAACTGGCTCTTACCAATGGAATGTTAGTAGAACTGATACGTTCCATTCCAGGATTTTCCATTGTTTGGATGCAAAAGACAGAGGAACCATGAGATGGAAGGAGCTCAAGAGTCTGAATTACCCTAAGTAAGACAACTCCCTGCTTAACAGTATTACACACATCAGACTGGTATATGGTGAAGAAATAAACTTTTACTATGTTAAGCCACTAAATGTTTGGGATTTATTTATTATAGCAGCCCTAACTAATACAGGATTACACTCATGGCCCAAGGGACAATAACCTACTCCTTATACTTTGCGATAAATAAAAAAGCATTTGGAAGTTTTCTAACTTGCGACACTTCAAAGGAAAAAGCAGTTAGGGAAAGGGTTTTAACGAGTAGTTAACACATGCCAGGGCGAGTGTGAGTCTCAGAGTAAATTATCTACTCTTTGTTTTTCTGATTTCCCATCATACTTCACTTCTGCAGGCAGGGAGTTGTGGGAAAGCGGGGAAGAAAAAGCAGCCATATTCTTCCACAGGCGAATCTGAGGACAGGGATTTTACATTCCAGGGGTGGACCAGTAACTAAGACCACCAGATCAAGGAGTTTTCAATTATATGATCTGGGGGTGGGGGATCGTGGACAGAGTTCATTCCCAAGTAACTATAACACAAAGCCATGAAATAACAGACAGCCGGGATGTGCAGAGAAGGCCAATGGGAAGCCCAGGCAGAGACTTCACAGCACTTTGGAGGGTCATGGAAGGCTGAGGGAGAGGAGAGCTTTGGAAATTCTTTCTGAAGATGGAGAGCAATTTTGACAGAGGGCCAACTTTGATGTGGAAGAAGGCTCAGTGAGAAAGTGGTGATTCTTTTAGACGTGGTGATTCTTTTAGACATGGTCATTCTGCACCTCTATAAACCACTTTGCCACCTTTCAGATCCCTTTCACATGCCTTGCCTCCTCTCATGTTTGCTCATTACCATGAGCAATAAACCTCCCTGTTCAATCTGCCACAAAACCTGTGAGATGGATAGAGACACAATATATGCACGTTGTTTCCTTATCTTCAGTTAAAAACTCACGTTTCTTTCTGTATGAAACGTGTATCTTCCAAAAGCCACTTAAATTTATTTAACCATGCTATCTCAATTGAATTACAGTGCTGCCGGTGGGTTTACTCTGCATTGCCTTTGGTTATAAATTCTTCTGACTTCATAATTCCCAAGTCAGATATGAAACATTAATAAGAATATACATAAAAATCAGGCCAGATGCAGTGGCTCAAGCTTGAAATCCCAGCACTTTGAGAAGTCAACGCAGGAGGAACACTTGAGCCCAGGAGTTGGAGACCAGCCTGAGCCACATAGTAAGACCTCATGTCTACGAAACTAAAAAATTAGCCAGGCATGGTGACATGCCCCTGTAGTCCTAGCTATTCAGGAGGCTAAGGCAGGAGGATTGCTTGAGCCCAGGAGCTCAAGGCTGCAATGAGCAATGATCACACGATTGCACTGCAGCCTGGGCAACAGAGTGAGAGCCTGTCTCAAAAAAGAAAAATATATATAAAAATCAGACCAATTACTTCACATGGGATTGGAAGCCTTTGGTGGACTCAGTCCAACTAATCCAGTCAACATTTCTCCCCCTAACTAAGGAGCAGCCTTGGCTCTCAGGTCAAGAAAAGACAGGTGTAAAATTAACCAGTCTATAGAAATAAATATAGGAATGTATTCTAATTAGGTCTATAACCCCTCACGGGACACCTTCTAGCCCAATAAGCTTTAGTATTTGGAGGATCCCTTTCACATTGAGAGGCTTGAGAAGAAAGAGCCATAGCTGAGGCCTCTAGGAACATTTTTACATCAAATGTACAGATTACATTCGTTATTTAAAAAATGGCTTTTTATAACAAATGAACAGTGATATTTTACATGGAACATACGTACACATCATCGAAAGGAAGAACAATTGAAGATGATTTCATGTTAATGTGTTCTCCTATTATTTTAGACACTCACCATCTTCAAAGCAAACTTTGTACTCTTTTCACGTTTTTGGTTACAATGTTTATTTCAGGAGATTGTTCACCTCACTGAACCAGAACACACATCCACATGGTAAATGCTCAGATAGCGGTAAGTTCACTAGCACCCATGGCAATGATAGCACAGAAACCAGACAAAATCCAAAGTTGAGCTGGCTATTGGCTATTAGAACCCAAGTCAATATTGTGTACCATGCAGAGGGATAAGAAGGCAGGAAAGGGCAGGGCAGGTATAGTATCAAGACACTGGAAGTCATTCTCGTGAGAGGCAACCAGGATCAGAAAAGGGCTAAACCTGGGCTTCATCCTCCTTCCACAACATGCTAGCTGTATTATCTTGGGCAGTTATTTTACCTTTTTAAACCTTGGCTTTTTCATCTCTAAAGCTGGAGTGATAATAGTACCTAAGGTCCTTAGACCAGTATATTAGTTTGCTATGGTTGACATGGCAAGGAACCACAAATTGGTTGGCTTAAACAACAAAAATGGATTGTCGCCCAGTTCTGGAGGTTAGAAATCTGAAATCAAAGTGTCAGCAAGATTGGTTCCTTCTGAGAGCTGAGGGAAGCATCTGTTCAGGCCTTTCTCCTTGGCCTGCTGGTGGCCATCTTCTCCCTGTCTTCCCTTTATGTGTGTCCGTCTCTGTGTTCAAATTTCCCTTTTTTATAAAAATTCCAGTCACACTGGATTAGGGGCCCACTACTATTTTAGTATGACCTCGTCTGAACTAATTACATCTGCAATGACCCTATTTCCAGATTAGGTCACATTCTGAGCTGCTGGAGGTTAAAATTTCAATGTTATTTCAACAATTCAGGTTGGGGAAGGCAAAATTCAACCCGCAACAACCACTTTGCAAAAAATGTTAACTGCTGATTTCTTATGATTACCCCAGTGTTTTGGGGTTGGAGTTTCAGGCCACAAGGACAGTTCTTGCTAGCTTGATGGCCAGTGGAGGAGGGCTGTAGCCAAACTGGCATCTGTGTCAGGCTCTGCTGCTAGATGAGATCTTTGATTCTGAATCACACATGCCTGGTCAATGGATCCCACTGCAGGGTGCAACCCTCTGGGCCAGGTCACAGGGAGCTATAGAATGTTCAAAATTTTTTTAATTTTGTTTTCTGGGTCAGTGATTCTCAAACTTCAGTGGGCATACACCCAGAGAGGTTATTAAAAATGCAGGTGCCTGAAATAGAGCCCTGAAGTTTCTGATTCAGCAGAATCCATCTGAGATAGGGCCCAGGAATTCATGCCACTACTTTCCCCTTCCACACCCAAAGAAGACACCATTAACCAATTATAGAACTCTGTTCAACCTAGTAATGACTACAGAATCCTTCTCAACACGGTACCCCATACAACTACTACTAATTGATGGTGAGATGAAATCAACTAGCCATTTCTGCCTAAGCCTTAGAGCAGGTCTGTGTTTCCTAGGGCAAAGGAGTCACACAGTCTACACAAGACCCTTTATTATTGATGCCTGAAAGAAATGCTATAACTTTTGCACAGATTCAGGATTCTCTCTGTCCTCCTCTTCCTCTGCTCTGTGTTCTGTTGGATAGATGAAAGCACAGTGAAATGTAAAGTCAGACCAACTATATTAAGCACCTTAATCAAATCTCTGGAATGGACAATTTAGGCCTGGGCAACCGAGATCTTGACACTGGCTAGTTCTGTGACCTTGGGAAGTGTCTCTGGACTTTGATTTCTACATTTGTAAAATGTGGCATTAGGCTAGATGAGCTATCAGTTCCCTTCTTCCTCTAACATAGCTGATTCTGAGTGCTGGGATTAGTAAAAATCCAGGGAGATGAACTGTGTTGTCCAGCATTCTAAGAAAATAAAAGTTAAAGACCTCAATGAAGTAGATTTAATGGGAAAATTTGCGTTTGAGTGCCTACTAAGAGGCAAAAGCCTTATATGCTTTATGATATCTCACTTCATCCCTATGAGCTATGGTAGGTGCTGTTGTATCTATGTTTCAGGTGAGAGAACAGTGGCTTAGAAAGGTTGAATTAACTTGGCCAAGATGATGCATCTAATAAGAAAAGGCTCTAGAATTCAAGGGTTTTTTTAACCTCAAAGTCTATTTTTCATATAATCAGTTTCAAAATCCTTCAAACACATTCTCAAAGTGTATTTAAGATTAGGAGCCTGTATGAGATTGATTCATATGAAATTACCAATATTCAGTCATTTTTGTCCTATGTAAACGGCAGTTTCAAAAGTTCAGCCTAATCATTCATTCACATGTGACCCTGTAGATTGACTATTCTTCAGTGGATTTACTTTGCTCACTGACATTCCTCCACGCACTCAGCCAGCCAGGTGAACTGATCCTGGCTGGTCACTCAGTCCTGAAATGTATCAAGCTTGGCAGGGCATTCAGGAATATCCCTAGCTCCTGGAAATACAGAATTCTATCCAACCAACAATGTACAAAATAGCTGAAGTCCCTGTCTCAACTTTCTTGAAATCTATGAAGGAAATCCAGGTATAAATCCCTAGCCAACCACACTACTTTCCCATTTCACATCAGCTCCAAAGCCTCCTTCTCAATGCTTTTATTTCCCTCTTCTCTCTCTCCTATTCCCTAGTTCTCTGTTTTGTGGATTGACTTAGATCTTTAGAAAGGATCTTCCCTCTTTAGTTGGAGAAGAGGAGAAGAATTGAGCTACCCATCTGAGGATTCTCAATAGAAAGCTGGAAGAAAGTGGATGTTTTGGACATCACTATCTGTCTTAGTCCATTTTGTGTTGCTGTAAAGAAATACTTGAGGCTAGTGATATGGTTCGGCTGTGTCCCCACCCAAATCTTATCTAGAATTGTAACTCCCACAATTCCCATGTGTAGTGGGAGGAACCCAGTGGCAGGCGATTGAGTTATGGGGGTGGGTCTTTCCTGTGCTGTTCTCATAATAGTGAATGAGTCTCACAAGATCTGATGGTTTTAAAAATGGGAGTTTCCCTGCACAGGCTCTCTCTTTGCCTGCTGCCATCCATGTAAGATGTGACTTGCTCCTCCTTGCCTTCAGCCATGATTGTGAGGCCTCACCAGCCATGTGGAACTGTAAGTCCATTAAACCTCTTTCTTTTGTAAATTGCCCAATCTCAGGTATGTCTTCATCAGCAGTGTGAGAATGAACCAATACAGCTGGGTAATTTATAAAGAAAAGAAGTTTGTTTGGCCCATGGGTCTGCAGACTGTATAAGAAGTATGACACCAGCATCCATCTGCTTGCCTTCTGGTGACAGCTTGTCTACTCATGGCTGAAGGCAAAGGGGAGCCCTGTGTACAGAGATAACATGCAAAAGAGAGAGAGAAAAGGGTGATGGGGGCATGCCAGGCTCATTCTCTTTACTTTCCTCTTTCTTTCTTTCTTTTTTTTTTTTAAGGCGGAGTCTCGCTCTGTCGCCCAGGCTGGGGTGCAATGGCGCTATCTCAGCTCACTGCAAGCTCCGCCTCCTGGGTTCACACCATTGTCCTGCCTCAGCCTCCTGAGTAGCTGGGACTAGAGGCGCCCGCCACCACACCCAGCTAATTTTTTGTATTTTTAGTAGAGACAGGGTTTCACCGTGTTAGCCAGGATGGTCTTCATCTCCTGACCTCGAGATCTGCCCGCCTCAGCCTCCCAATGTGCTAGGATTACAGGTGTTAGCCACCAAGCCCAGCCTACTTTTTCTTTCTTTCTTTCTTTCTTCCTTTCTTTATTTCTTTTTTTCTCTTTCTTCCTTTTCTTTTTGAGATAGGGTCTCACTGGAGTGCAGTGGTGTGATAATAGCTCACTGCAGCCTCAAACTCCTGGACTCAAGCAAGTTATTTGCCACAATGCCTGTTATTTTTGTTTGTTTTTGTTTTTTTTAAGAGACAAGGTATCACTATGTTGCCCCGGCTGGTCTTGAACTTCTGGCCTCGAGCAATCCTCCTGTCTTGGCCTCCCAAATTGCTGGGATTACAGGCACAGCCATCATGCCTGGCCACGAGGCTCTTTTTAACAAGCTCTCGCAGGAACTAATAAAGTGAGAATTCACTCATCCCGCACCCTCCCACCCCAGAGAAGCCATCAGTCTATTAATGAGGGATTCACTCCCATAGGCCCCACTTCCATTAGGCCCCACCTCCTACACTGGGGATCAAATTTCAACATGAGATTTGAAGGGCACAAATATCCGAACTATAGCACCATTTTTATAATGTCTGCCTTGTAATACAGACTTCAGGTTGGTTTGTTGTTTGTTTTTCACATACATTCTTCTCAGCCTATGTGGAGCCCCAAATAATGAAGAGTTTTTTTGAATAAGAACTTACTCTCAGTGGTATATTTTCTACACTTTGGGAGACTGGTTGACCTCAAAGACCAAGATTAGGCAAGAACAGATTCTCCTAAGAAATGGGAAGGAAGGAAGGAAGGAAGGAAGGAAGGAAGGAAGGGAGGGAGGGAGGGAGGGAGGGAGGGAGGGAGGGAGGGAGGGAGGGAGGGAGGATGACAGGCAGGAGAGTCCTGGAGTAAATAGAATAGAGAAACACTTAAGTAGAATGCTCTGAACTAAGCTTGAAGGAGCTTTTTTTTTTTTAATAAAAATGGTAGAATAGCATTTATTCACATTTTTAACAGGTTAATTTGTGTCATATTACAAGTGTATAGACATACCTGAGTTGGCTTGTTATTATAACACTTACATCCAAATTTAAACAATACAGAAAAAAACCCACTAGTTTAAATCTTACACAAGGTACACAATTTGTATTCACAAAGTGTTCACTCTCGTCACCACCATCTCTTCTTCCTCGTGTATCTCAGCCTCTATCATGTGCCACTTCCTGGGCATTAACTTAGCACTTGCCCCTTTACAGGGGCTTTTTTCTTTTCTTTTTAGAGACAGTATGGCATACACAGATCACTTTTGTGCCTGAATCACCATCTACGAGTTCTGTAAATGTGGGCACATTTTTTAGTATCTTTATGTATCAGTTCCTGTATGTGTAAAATGAGAGTGGTTCACACTACCTGGCAGAATGGTTGACAGTATTAAGTAAGTAAATGCTACAGAAGCCATGGCTATCACACATCAGACACTCAAAACAGGCCAGCTACCATTTTTACGAATAAACTGTAAAGCCCTGGAGGTAGAGCCTGTGTCACTAACCTTTTTACACCCCTAGCACCTCTCCCAGTGTTCAGCACGTGCTCTACAAACGCTTGCTGTGGCAGGGCTCTGGCTGCCAAATATTAGGCTATTTCTATGGTTTTTTAAGAAAGTTTTGTTGCCTCCTTTACCAAGGAAATTCACAAGCAGATGTCACATGGAACTTCTTTTTTCCATCACTTACACAGTCACGCAAACACATTCACACAGACTTTTCCCACTTCCAACTGGTGCTAGTTGAAACTTATGTACATTTACTAAAGGGAGAAACAACCTTCTGAGGAGTAAGGCAGTGATAAAAAAGCAACCTGATACTAGAAAGCAAGTTGGGGGGGAATTTATACATATATGTGCCACTGCTTTTCATGGTCTTGCAAACTGTAAGTGAGGTATGAGAAAATCCCTAATAAACCTTACAATTAATATGATTTCCTTCTTTGGGGAAGATATCTTTACCATTCCTTTTATAAAAAGGAATATAACAATGAAGTAGGGTTGGGGAGGTGGATATATATAGCCAAAGGCACAGTGATGCCTTAGAGAGGGGATGAAAAGTTGAATGACTCACACACCCTTGGCCGACTTTGAGAAGATATCACCAGTGTTTCCAAAAGATGTGCCCAATGTATGTCCTTCCCTCACCTGAAGTGGAGCCTGCGATTCCAAAGCTGCCCTCTGGTCTCCTTTTCTGTCCTGCTGAGTAGAGGAGATGCAATGCTGAAATAAGCCACAGACTTAGAAAATAAAAAGAAGCACAGCCAAGTGACCAGACTTAAGAATGAAGGCCGCATTCCCCAAAGCCATTGTTCCAACCTTACTTAAAGGTGCAGCATATATGACCTGCCTCAGAGATGGCCCCTGCAAGTGACACCCCACTGACACTACATGAAGGTCTTGCTGGGTCAGCCGTCCCTGTGGATCAAGGTTTGCCAATCTGCAAGCTGTCCTGTTTCTGATAAAAGGAACAAACTTCCTGGAAGTGGTAGCTATTAAAGCTTGATCATAACAATGCCTGCCTTAGGGGTAAGACTGTAGTTTTAGAAAGGGTGTCATATACACATTTCCTTGCGTCTCAAAAGATCTAGGTCATAACTAGAGGCTTCTCCTGGTGGTTCAAAGGGACTCAAGGTTTAGAGACACTTGATCTCATAGTCGCCACTCTAGAATTTTCTGACTGGTTACCTTTGTCTGGAAAACTTTTGCCCTCATTGTCTGAGTGACTAGGTGGTTTGAGTTTTTTTTTTTAATTACTTTTCTTCTTCTTTTTTTTTTGAGACAGAGTCTCACTCTGTCACCCAGGCTGGAGTGCAGTGTCATGATCTCGGTTCACTGCAACCTCTACATCCAGGGTTCAAATAATTCTCCTGCCTCAGCCTCCCAAGTAGCTGGGATTACAGGCACCTGCCACCACATCCAGCTAATTTTTGTGTTTTTAGTAGAGACAGGGTTTCACCATGATGGCCAGGCTGGTCTCGAACTCCTGACCTCAAGTGATCCACCCACCTCAGCCTCCAAAAGTGCTGGGATTACAGGCATTAGCCATCACACCTGGCCCCTGTCTTTTTATTCTCTAACTATTACAGAATCTTTCACAGAACAAAAGTCTTTAAATTTGATGAAGTCCAATTTATCAATTTTTTCCTACTATGCCTCATGTTTTTGATGTCAAGTTTCAGAACTCTTTGTCTGGATCTAGATCTCCAAGATTTTCTCCTACTTTTTTTCTGAACAATTTTTTAAGTTTTGGGTTTTACATTTAAATTTGTGATGAAAGGAAAGTTTTAGACAATAACTGTTCTACTCTGGTGTAACACCACAGAAGAAAAAAAAAAACCTGTGGACCCACCCTCACCCATACAAGCAAAGACTCATGGGAGAGCCTAGACTTTGATCCTTACCATGCTATAATGAGGCACTCAATCCCCCTGCCAGGGTGGTATCAGAGATGCCAAGTAGGGAGCTGGGACTTTAATCCTTGCCAGCCAGTAAAGAGCTTGCTTTCTCCTCCTCTCCTGACCTCTACTGTGTCAGTAGAGACAACGTGGGGAGCCTGTACTTCTATCCCTGCCAGGTACTAAGGAGGCACTCCTCTTTCTCCCTACTGCAGTGGTGTTCGAGGAGGCCTGTGGAAAGACAGGACTTTCACAATCACGCAGTACTAACAAGGTCACCCTGACTGCACTGTCAGTGGGCACCACGTGGAGAGCTGGAACTCCCACACCCACCCAACAGTCATGAGGAACACTTTTTCCTCGGGCGTTAACTGAGGCTGAGAGGGAAACCTGGGCCTCTACCTCTACTGGCAGTAATAAGGCAATGCCCTCCCTTTCCCTGGCAGTGTGGTGTCCGATAAAGCTAGTTAAAACAGAAAGGTTTCAGTAAGACTCAGAGTCCCATAATGTAATCCAAAAATGTCCAGGTTTCAATAAGAAATCACTTGTCAAGAACCAGGAAGATCTCAAACTGAGTGAAAAAAAGCAACCAAAATGTGCCAAAACCAAGATGACAGAGATGCTAGAATTACCTGACAAGAATTTTGAAGCAGCTATGATGATAATAATGCTTCATCAATTATGAACATCTTGAAACACATGAAACAATAACAAACTTCCTCAAGAAGAAGAAGAACGAAATGGAAATTTTACAACTGAAAAATACAATAACCACAAAAGCTCCGTGGATGGTTTCAACAGAGGAAAAGAGGAAGCAGAGGAAATAATCAGTGAACTGGAAGATAGAACAACAGAAATGACCAAATCTGAACATTAGAGAGGAAACAGACTTTTAAAAAAATGAACAGATTCAAATTTTCCAGGGAAAAAGTATTGAAATGTAAGTAGTCTTGAGCTGTAAGAGATTGTGAACCCCTGCAAGGGTGGTGGGCCTGGACTGAAAGAGATATGGTAATCAGAGTTCTGGAAGAGTAGCTTCTATTTTCCATCTGCTATATTCTCCTCAATGGCTGGCCAAACAAATTGTTCTATTACCTTGGCCTCTCTTTGTCCAGTGGTCAAGGTGAAATAATAAATGAAAGATGAGTAAACTAAGCAAAAGAATATGAAAATATAATACCTTTCATCTTAAATACGGCATTTAAACATTAAAATGTTTCTTCTAAACATTTTAGAAGAAATGTTTGGGAAAACCCAAACATTTATTTGGGTTTTCCCAATAAGCTGGCTACCCTCTTACAGCACCTTAGAGCGGGAGAGAACTTGACAGGGTTAATTTCACCAAGAAGCAAAGAACCATTAGTGTTCAGGAGATACTGACACTAAAACCTGTAGCTGTTGAGTAGTATCCCTCACTTTTGTATCTAACCTTTACAAAATCCTCTCACACCTACCACTTCTTTAGTAAATGCAGACTTGATGGACCCAACTCTCACCAAACTTCCTTAACCACTGTCATTACCAGAACATCCAGAGTTTCTTGTAAGATGAAAAACTGAATTATTGAAGAGAGGAAAAGACATTGTATTATCTTCTTTCTCCAGAAGAAAGCCGCATGTTATAAAATGTCAGACAGCATGAAACAAAGATACACATCAAATGAATGAAAACTCCCCTCAGTCAGCATAGGGCTGAATAAGAGTGAATCTCCCAACACGCGTCTAGACCCTGAGCTCTCACAGAAGCTTTGGGATGGGTGTCATCAACACCGACAGTCTGGGTGCTTTTTTTCCCTTCACAGAAACAAGAGTTCTTTTAGGAAGAACCCCTAGCAACCTACTTTTCTTAGACTTTTCAGAGAGAGCATGTTTCATAAAGGGATAGGGGAAGATTGGCCATATTTTTCACCTCTAAAAAAACTTCCTCTCCAAGATGGTGGTGTTAGCAAAACTCCCTGTGCAGAACATTCGCTTCTCAACTCTAATTATAGATCTGAAATTCAGGCAAAATGAAAACAAAGAGATTCTGGAGGAGCCACAAGAAAGTGTCACAAGTTAATTCAGTGTGATTTCCTTCCTTGCCTTCTTGTTCACAAGAGATCATTGAGCAAGAAGGAACTGCATCAGTTTCATACAGATTAACGTGGACAGACCCAGGCTAAGGAAAATTGTGAGGCAGAATTTATTCTTGGGGGATGCTTGGCATCTTCTGACTTCCTTGCATCCCTCTGGCAGCAACAACATTCCCTATTGCACAGTGTTCCATTAACCTCTTACCCCTCCCTGTGCCAGTTGCTCATTGTCTCTGACTCTGACCACCACCACGTAGAAACACCAGGCATCATCCAGATTTTTGATTCATCACTCACTTCTCTGCCCTATGAAAACTTCCTCATTGTCTCTCTCCCGCTCTAAGGTGCCGTAAGAGGGTAGCCAGCTTATTGGGAAAACCCAGATAAATGTTTGGGTTTTCCCAAACATTTCTTTAAAATGTTTAGAAGAAACATTTTAATGTTTGATTTACTGTTTAAGCTTCTAAATGTTCTAACTTAAACATTTTAATGTTTAAGTTAAAACCTAGAAATAAGTCTGTATGTGTTGCCTCTCTCAGGGCATGTGTATATTAATAGACTGCAGGTGCATCATCTGCAGGAAACAAATTCCTGAGGATGGAATTTCAGATTTCAGAGGCAGGACAATGTGAGAAATATTTAGAGGTAGCTCTTGACTCATGCTTAAAAGGCAACCACCTAATCGTATAATTCCTCACGACTAACACTGTGTGTCAAGACTTTGAAAAAGGAAGAGTAATAAACCCCAAATTGCGCATCCTTCAGGAAAACCCTGATGTGGCAATTAGGAAAAAAATAGGAAAAAAACTGGATGAGAAGTCAAGAAAATATTTGTGTGATGTTTCACTTTATGGGAAAACAAAGTATTAAACTGTAGATAATGTTAGAACTGAAAAAATCCCTTGCAATCAACTGTTTTCACCTCCCTCATTTTACAGAGGAAGACAATGAAGTCTAAAGACTCACTCAAGATTACACCATGAATCTGTGTCAGTACCAGATTTAGAATTCAGGTCTGTGTGACTCCCAGTCCAGTGCTGCTTCTAGTACACTTCATTAGTATCCAATTTCATGGATGGCCACTTGACACCTGTATCTGGTTAGATACCTAGAGGCTAGAAAAATAATTTTCCAGTGCCTTTATCCATACATCATACATCATCACCTTTGAATTTTGAATTGTTTACACTTCAATTCATCCCTTTCTATTTACAGAGTTAAAAGAGAATCTTAAATCAATGTTGACAAAATTACCATCTGACAAAGACCAATCTAAAAGGAAAGACCCAGGGCTAGGTAGATTCTCTAAAATGCATGTGCAGATGTGATGGACACCTGGCTTGAGGATGTCAATTTGGAAACTATCCCATTAAAAATGAGAAACTATAGTGCAAATAATATAAAAATAAAATTAGTTCTTTCCACAAAGCTGGGAGAAAAAAACAACCCACTGCATCAAACAGATTGATAACTCCCATCCTCCCCTTTGAACATTAGATCATGTCATCTTGCCTGGGAGAGCTCCAATTGCTGGAGATCTGTGGCTCCTCCAATCACTGGTTGCCAATTATCTCACAGCTGTTTCTCTTTCAAAGGAAACACCCAAAGCCCTGCTCTGCCCTTACATTAAATGAAGCACAAAGCACAATCCAATAGAGGGCCAAAAATGCCCTAAGGAAATAGTTCAAGCTTGGGATAACAAAGTCAGCATTAATCAATCTTCCCAGTCCCCCGATGTGGGCAAAACTCTTTAGATGAGATAGGAGAGCTGAACTATTGTCTGCAGTGTAGACTTAAAGCAATACAGGAATAGGATCAGCAAATCTACTTATTTACTCTTGACAATCGCCGGTGTCCTTGAAAGAAATCTCATTCATTCTCTGGTCCATCTCACTGCCTTGCTGACTTTGTTAGAAAATTCCTATATTTTATGGGGAATGTGTCCACCTTATAATACCTTCCCCCAGTTTCCCATCATATAACTTGAAGACAAAAACTGTAACATCAGCTTGCTAGAGTTTAGTGAGGTTATTTGGAGTTGTTTTTGTTGTTGCTATTTTAAGTAAAGCTTTCCACAGTTTTTATGATGAAAATATCTCAGTTTTATTCTCTGATGGATTCTTCCATCTCTTTATCCCCTCTCAAAATATTGTAATTTCTGGATAAACCAACATAGACACCTGCTTCGAATCATAATCTATAGATAGTGTGACCAAATGTTCTAATTAGGCAACTTGATTTTTTCACAGTCATAGTTTTGACGTCTTTTCATATCCATGTATACAAATTTGTAGGTAGGATGACTATATGCTTTATCCAAACAAAGATACTTGTTAAGTGCCAGGAGGTGCTACGAATAATTCAGTGGGACAACAGACATAAACTGGAGGGGTTCTGGGTGAATTAGAAATTTGGGACCAGGTGTGGTGTCTCACACCTGTAATCCCAACACTTTGGGAGGCTGAGGCAGGTGGATCACTTGAGATCAGGAGTTCAAGACCAGCCAGGCCAACATGGTGAAACCCCATCTCTACTAAAAATACAAAAATTAGTTGAGCATGGTGGCAGGCTCCTGTAATCCCAGCTACTTGGGAGGCTGAGACAGGAAAGTTGCTTGCATCCAGGGGGCAGAGGTTGCAGTGAGCCGAGATCATACCACTGCACTCAAAAAAAAAAATTTGGTCAAGCTATCTATAGATCTTGATTTGAAGCTGATCTCTCTGTGTGTACATTAGAGAGAAGCTTTGCTCTTCTGATGCAATACATATTCCTTCCTCTCTTTTCTCTGAAGATTTGAAAACTCCCCTACCATGGGAAAATATCATTCCCCCATTTTCCTGCTGAAATCAACCTCGGAAGGTTAATAAGGGAAAGTTCTCTCCTATTTACTTTTCTTTCTTTTTAAGAGTCTTGCTCTGTTGCCCAAGCACAACCTTGGCTCACTGTAGCCTCTGCCTCCCAGGTTCAACCAATTCTCCTGCCTCAGCCTCCCTAGTAGCTGGAATTATAGGCATGTGACACCACACCTGGCTAATTTTTATATTTTTTAGTAGAGATGGGATTTCACCATATTGACCAGGCTGATCTTGAGCTCCTGACCTCAGGTGATCTGCCCACCTTGGCCTTCCAAAGTGCTGGGATTACAGGCGTGAGCCACCACCCCTGGCTTCTCCTATTTACTTTTAAGTACAGCAAGTTTGGTATCTCATCCAAAGACTTCACAAACTGTTGGGTAGCTCATGATTTACAACACAGTCCTCCTAAGCCCATACGCTATGTGATGATTAAAGCAAAGAGACCAAGTCACCACTTGGTCTCCTTGTTTAATCAGTGAGGGCCTCTGCCTCTTGGATACTGCTTCTTCTCTTATTGAAAATAAGAGGAAATAAGAGGACAAAGCTGATACCAGTCAGCTGAGTGGCTGAGTCAGCCAAGAAGGGGTTGGCAGAAGAATCCTTTCAGCTCTGGTGCCCTGCCATTTGTTTGTGAAAGGTCGCTGGCTGTCATCTCCTCATTGAAATCAATGCAGATGGTTTCACACAAATATTGACAAAATGAAATAGAACCAAATGGGAAGAAAAACCTTAAGGGATTTGAGGCATAAATAATCAATACTCTGTTAAAACCCTCCTTTTAAAATTGCATTAAGTGCAAAGAATAAAATGAATCAGGAAGAAACAGCACCAATTATCTTTCATTGAGTGCACCTGGAGCAAAAAAAGTCTTGACACGAAAAAATATATATAATTAAAATACCTTAACAATTCGAGCAGGAAAGCTTTGTTTAAAGAAAGTGATATTTTGTCCTAGTTGCTAGGGGTTTGCCATCGGTCTTCATTTATATCAATTTTTATTTCTACAAATTCAAATCAAAGTCCAATTGCGTGATTGACAAAAGGTCATGTCCTTTTTTCTGTCCATTTTTTAAAAAGTTTTAAAAGCAAAACGTAAGGAGAGAAGCAGTTATTTTTAAAATTACTTATTTTATAATACCCAACTAATCTTCACGGAAAATTCCAACATTTTTTGTTCTAATGGGAACAGTTGGTGATGTAGTGAAAAGAGCATGAGAGGGTTCTGGTCCCTCTTTTGTCCCCCATTAACTAGGTTGTGGGGAGTGGGATGATGAGAATAGTGGAAAGTGGTTAGTAAATTATGAAACATTAACCTCTCTGGGCTCAGCTTTCTCATCTGTAAAATAAGAAAGCATACTAGATGTCTCCGAGAATACCTCCAGAACATGAAGCTACACATTTCATAAAAAAGCAAGCAGTGTGCATGTTATTTCTCACACATCAAAAGTCAGCCCATAGTCAGTAAAAGTCACCCTGTAGTTCATTGTCTCTGCATAGAGGGATTACTGGTTCTCTAAATTTGAAAGTTTAACCATCCAGGCTGACTTTGTTACAGCAAGTACATGGCAAGCAAGGCTTGGCCAGAAGTAAGTGGCCAGAAAGGCTGCATAGAGTCAGGCATTGTATGCACTTGCCTCATGCTTGTACACAGCTATTAAAGGGTTGTTGTCCCCTAATGAAGCCAGGTCCTCCTTAAAGCCTCCCTCATGAGTAAACAACAAATAGCAGAGCTTTTTCTCTTAGCTGATGATATTTGTGATGTTAACTGAGAAACTGTGTGCAGAAAGTTTGAGCCTGATTATTAATCATCGATTTTTCTTCTCTGACTTCAAAGTAAGAAAAGACACAGAAGAATGAGGGAGGATCAGCATGTCAGCTTTATTACTGGTAAAGTAATGGAGAAGACAGCTTGGATCTGCAGCCACAAATGAGCTTTGAATACTTTTCCCTGTGCACTGAATTGCCAACCCCAAACTTCAGAAACACAGTATCCCAGGTGAGCATGCAGCAAGCAAGTGGCAGAAAGGGTGCATCTGAAAGAGAGAAGTTGAGGCCCCAGGTTCACACTCATTCCCTGATCTCACAACTTTGATAAGCCTCTCTTGGGGAGGAGTGAGTGAGGGTGGTAGAGGAAGAGAGAAGTTACCTTCCCATGATTTTTCCCTCTTGGAGTCAAATGTAAATTGACTTCTTGTAAATTCCCTGAGGATGTCTCTGTTTTGTTCACAGCTAAATCCCAAGTCTGTAGATTTCAACAGATATCCACTAAAGAATGAATGAACTGAAACAGGAGAACTAGGGAATACAGTTTTCCCTAACAGTAAGAGGTTCTTTGAAATTATTTCTACAGCACAACTAGCTACCCATGGGTGTCTTGGTGCCTAAAAAGGGTAAGTAGTCAAGGCACCCAAGATACTCACAGGTCTTAGAGAGACTGTAGAGAGAAGCTCACTGGATTCCAAGGCATTAAAGTGGGTTCTTGTTCAGGATTAGGCAGAGGATGGCAAGTTACAAATCTTCTGAACTATAGTTTTATCATCTATAAAAATGGCCCCTTCTAATATTATTCTTTTTAGAGTCCAGATAACAAAGACTGAGAATAGGTGCTGGCAGAATAGCATATATTTCCTGTCAGCTCTAAGGCCCAGATCCCCAAAAATTCAGATGTTGTTCTATTTGTTGTCATTGCCATTACTTTACCATACCCATATATCCTGTTTCTCCAGAGACATAAACCAACTGGACAAGTTCCTGTAAATTCACAATAATTGCTAATTTATTCCTATATTACAAATGCTTTGCACTAGTTTGTGGAAGAAAAAAATTCCAATTTAAAATTAGGATCTTGTTTTTGAAAGTAATGGTATTAAAGTCAATTCTTAATATCAAAAATAAATTTAAAAGTAAGTTTGGATTAAATCAGCAGTATTTGTACTTGGAATAGACATTGGGAACTATGACAGCATCTTTGCAAAGATCTGAATATTATTAAATTTCAATTTTGTTCTTTACTGCTTCTCTGAATTACAGACACGCTGAATGCAGACCTCAATTTAAGCCTTCTCATTTTTCTTTTTAAAATTTCATACAAAATAGATATTCTCCAAGGAATGCTCAGCATATGCATTTTACCTTCTCTCTTAGTAATTTCACATGCAAAAAGATGGACCATTTGCTAAGCTTGAAGAACATAATAATGAAACTACAAGTTAGAAGCAGGCATGGATCAGATGTATTTTACTTTCTAATGGCTGTTATAGCTATACAAAAAGGATAAGCCTACAGAGATGGTTTTTAAGGCTCATAGGGAATATAAACATATCGTGACATCCTCCAAGTCAATTTCTAAATAGGATAGGAGCCATTCTGTGACTTTTGTGTCCCAGAAAATAACTCCCCTCAAAACATTCTGCAAAGACTGGCAGCGCCACTGGTTCAGATCTTCTTCCATTAAACTAGACCAGTGGTTCTCAACCAGATTTTGAGATTTTGAGTCCCGCTCTCCCCAGGGAACATTTGACAAGGTCTGAGACAGGTTTGGTTGTCACAGCCAGGAGAGACATCTATGTGCTATTGGCATCTAGTGGGTAGAGGGAGGTAGGCTGCTAAACATCCTACAGTGCAAAGGACAATCCCCTACAATAAAGAATTATCTATCCCAAAATGTCAATGCTTCCTTGGTTTGGAAAGTCTGCACTAGACTCAGTATTGGGAAGTCTTCTGGACTTGTGCTGTGGGATGACTAGGGGAGGAGTTGTAGGAGGGATAAGTATTCGGTTGAGCCTTAACAAGATGGGTAGGATTTGGGCCATGGAGGAGCATTCCAGGAGAGAATTTTAATGGACAAAAAGGGCTGTAAGCCAACACATGCATGGAATGTTGAGGGAAAAATGATCAAGCCAGCTTATCCAAAAGGAGAGTCCATATTGGTGTATGATGAAATACACAGCAGTAAAGCAAGATTTGGGAGAACTTTACACATGTTACATTAAAAAAATTGAGCGTTAGCCTTACATTTAGCAGCAGGAAATTAATAAATATTTTACCTGCTTTTTTTTTTTTTTTTTTTTTTTTGAGATGGAGTTTCACTCTTGTCACCCAGGCTGGAGTGCAATGGCGCTATCTCGGCTCACGGCAACCTCCGCTTCCCAGGTTCAAGCAATTCTCCTGCCTCAGTCTCCCGAGTAGCTGGGATTACAGGCATGCGCCACTATGCCCAGCTAATTTTTGTATTTTTACTAGAGACGGGGTTTCTCAATGTCGGTCAGGCTGGTCTCAAACTCCTGACCTCAGGTGATCCACCTGCCTCAGCCTCCCAAAGTGCCGGGATTACAGGCGCGAGCCACCGCACCTGGCCTTTACCCACTTTTGAAATGTAGCTGCCTTGATCTAGTCACAGTAGTCTCATTGTATATAGATTACTATAGAAAGTAAAATACAGACTACAGATGGAAAGGCAGGAGATAAAGAGGTCATAATAATAGGTTATCATAATAGAAATATAGGAGCCAAAATTACAATAATGATGGTCAGAAGGAAGGAAGGAAAGAAAAGAAAAGAGAAAAGAAAAGAAAAGAAAAGAAAAAAGAAAAGAAAAAGATATCACAAAGGATAAAAGATCTGGCTATTTCTCAGAAAGTTTGCTGATGGTAAATGAAGGAACTTGGAGGTGGGAAGCTGGGACTCAAAGACCCAGGAACATACTGAACGTGAATGTCTGGGCAGAAAGTGAGTCAAGGACCAGACTGATGATAAAGGCCAAAGAAGGGCACTGAATAAAAATTCAGAGTTATGCAGCATCAAGTCACATATTAACCAGGGGAACAGCAATAAGTTATTGTTTCCCCAACATCACATGCACATTCCTACTTCTGATCCTTTTCTCATGAGAATTCGCGCCTCTAATACTCTCCCCTCTGTCTCCACTCCCCAAGTAAGACCTATCTTTGAAGCCAGCTGAAAATGCATCTTCCTTATCAATACTTTTTGTTATCGCACAGCAAGAATATAGAAGATTGCCCAATATTCAGTCTAGAATGGTTCAAAAAGATTTGAACCTAAGGAGACGTGAATAATAGTTACAGTTTAGAGATATATCCTAGGACATAGGCAGACACAGGTCAGAAATCCAGTAGCCAAACAGCTCAACACCAAGAAAACCTAGACACCAAAGACAGGCAGCAAGGAGACTCTCAAGCAGACAGAGGAAAAAACAAAGGGGTAATATAAGAAGTAGTGTTCAGTCACAAAGGGGAAGAAAAATGTTAAGAGGAGTGTGATCAACAGTCCAGTGTAATTGAGTGTCCTGGTTAAGAACGGGAGGTTCAGGGAGTCAGACAGACCAGGCTTGAATCCTGGCCCATTGTTTTCAGATCATCAGCACTTCATTAACTTTCCTGGGTTGTTTGCTGAGCTATAAAATGGAGAGAACTATATCCACCTCACAGGATTAATGTCATTAAATATCACAGAATTATTGTCACATAAATGCAAAAGAAAAAATGTTAAGGTGTTTTTCTCTTTTGTCTTTGATTACATGGCATTTGTCTCAGTCCCCTGCTTCACAAACTTTAATGTTCACACTTAACACATGAAGATTTTGCTGAAATGCAGATTCTGATTCAGTAGGACTGGGTGGAGCCTGGGACTCTAAACTCCTGACAGGTTCTGTGGCTGCGGCTACTGCTATGTAAACCATGCTTTTAGCCGCAAGACCTTAGTGTGTCCAAGGCATTCGACTGATTGGGACATGCTACCGATTGGGGTTTGTGACAGAAGGGCTGCAAAAAAAGATTGAGATATATTCAGCTTCTGACATTCAAAACTAGGATTTTTGGAATAAGACTGTAGACATGTAAGCAGGTTCAGCAGCTAGACCCTAATGTTTAATGTAAATTATGTCCAGATTTGAAGAGGAAGGGGGAAGTCAATTTCTTTCCTCCCCTGGAGGACTTTGGGAAGAGGATATCAGAGGTAGCTAAGCAAAGTGGGGAAATGCATGCTTCAGTGCTGGTATCTTTCCCCCCGAGAGGGAGAGGTGCACCAGATAAGTAAGGGTAATACTGAGGGAAAGATTTTGCTTTCCCAAGCTGCCCTGGGTTTCTGTGTTGGTTTGGTAAGGTTCCACAATAGCTGAGATTCTGGCGTGGAAGGGATTCAGGGAGGATCTTCATAACAGTAGTGAAGGGCTCCAAAGCAAACATCCTGGGGCTGAGGCCAAATAAGGGTCACAGCTAGACCTCAAAGCAGTCCCTAGATCAGCTGTAGAGAAGTGAAACTAAGTCAACCAAGGAGCATGACCACAGCCTGCCAGAGCAAAAGAGAAGAGCCACCAACTGTAGCCATCAATGTCAGCAGAGCAAGCAGCACCCCAGTGCACAAGGGGCATTGGCCTGGAGACCAGAAGAAGAAAGGACATCACCACTAAGGACGATGGGTCTTCCATGTTGCCCTAAGATCATGTAAAGCCACCCTCTCCCTGCATATCCCTAAACAACATTTTAGAAAAGAAATCTCAGAGCGAGGAAGGGTAGAAGGCTATCTGAGAAGCTGAGCATTTCTATCCAATAGCGACTCAATACTATCTATGGGAGCCATTTAATTAATGGAGTTGGAATAATGTGGAATTGAATTGGACAGTTAAATCATTTTCCCCAATGGGCTGGGAGTTGGGTAGAAGGCCAGAAGTCTTAGAGACAAAATAAAGATATTACATTTTTCTCTAAACATCCAAGTTATAGAGTAAGTTACATTTGCAACCACAATATATATAAATATTTTTTTACATTCGCACTGCAAATATAAAGTGCTTAGCAATGTGCTTCCTGTATAGAAAGTGATGGGTAAATGGTAGCTGGGTTAAACAGGTTAAGTAAGGACTAAGAGAAGGCCACTGGATTCTGCAATTAGGAAGATATCATTCCCTTTTTGGAGAACAGTTTCAGTAGAATGATGGGGATGGAAACTAGCTACAGAATGTGTTCAGCCTAAGTGTGAAAGCCATTATACTCCAACATCCTCCAGTGCTCAGCAAGGCTGTCATTTTCTGTAGAGTTAGGAAAGGGTGTGAATAGAATAGAAGATGAAGTCTACAGACACCCCAGGGTCAGGGCTCAGTATTGTCATCCATTGAGTTGAAGTATCCCTTAAGGGAGTTTAAATTCTATTTTTGGAAATTGACTCCAAAGCAATTCTCTTGATGAGAATGGGTTTTTTGCTAAGTGTGAGATGGTAGATAAATACAAAAAAAAGTATGCATTCCAAAGCTGTAGCCATGAATTTTTCATTTAAAAACAATCCTAAAAAAATAGTTCATTCTGTACACCCTAAAATTGTTTTTTTTTTAAGTTGAAGCTTTCATCACCTCACAGTCTAGATGGGACCCTTGATTTTCTCAAAGCACTTTTGCCTCTCTTATCTTAGATAAAATTAGCTGTTCACTAATGCTACCAGGCATAGAGGTCCCCTAATGACCAGTGTGTGGTTATGCTGCTGCTCTCTGAGCAGCACAAATCATTCATTCAGCAGTGGAGTAGTCACTTTTTGAGATACTATGAGATAAGGAGGAAGCCTAATTTTGCCATCATTCAATTTTACCTGTACGCACAGCCCACCTGGTTGCCCAGGTGTCTCATCCAACTCCTCCTCTTCTTCCATCACAAGCAATGCTCCCAGAACTGCCCTTGCATCTGTTCTCCCCCACTACTCCTCTTCTCCTCCTCCTCCTTCTTCTCCCCCTATCAAAATGTGCTAGTTCTATGTTCCATGATCTCAGGCCCCACTCCCTCCCAGGTTCAAAGGCAGTAATGCTTTCAGATGACCTGACATCATCACTCATAGGTATCTTAGTTGCCTTGTAAAAATACTTAGTGTCACGTGAAAAGATGCTCAACATCATTAGTCATTAGGGAAAACGAATCCACTCATACCTATTAGGATGGCTGTAATCCAAAGTGTGGAAAATAACAAGAAAAATGAGTGTTGGCAAGAATGTGGAGAACTTGGAACCCTTGGACATTACTGGTGGGGATGTATAATAGTGCAATCTCTGTGGAAAATAGTTGGTTCCTGAAAAAGTTACACATAGAATTACCACATGACTCACAATTTACTCTTAGATACACACACAAAAGAATTGAAAACAGGAACTCAAACAAATACCTGTACACAAATATTCACAGAAGTATTATTCACAATAGCCAAAGATGGAAAAATCCAAATGTCCATTAATGGATAAATGGCTAAATTATGGCATGTAAATATAATAGGATATTATTCAACAATAAAAAGGAATGAAGTACTGATACATGCTGTAACAATATGGATGAACCTTGAAAACATTATCCTAAGTCAAAGAAGCCAGATGCAAAAGTCACATAGTGTAGGATTCCATTTATATGAAATTTTGAGAATAGGTAAATACATAGAGGCAGAAAATAGATTAGAGGTTGTTTAGGGCTGAGGGAAGGAAAGGATGCAGAGTAAATGCTTAATGGGCATGGGGTTTTATTTTGGGATAATAAAAATATTTTGGAACTAAGTAGAGGTAGTAGTTGTTCAATATCATGTATGTACTAAATGCTACTGAATTGTTCACTTTAAAGTGATTAATTTTATGTTAGGCTAATTTCAGCTCAATTTAAAAAAAAAAGCTTATGACCATTAAAAAGTAACCAAAAGTGAGAATACATGACCTATAAACATTTTGAGAGCAGGAGTTGTAACTCATGAAATTTTTATTCCCTATAGAGACTAGCAAAATGCCTGATATACAGGTACTTAACAAATACCTGTAGAATGAATGAATGGGTGAATGAGTCTCCAGTACTGTTTAAAGCATTTTGTGGCTGGCAGCCACAAGGCAGCTGCCAGGTCTGCATCTTATCAAGTGATGACTTCACCTAGGAGTGGCAAAGCATCTGTGGGCTGCAAAGTCTTTTCCTTTGTCCCATTACTTTGAGATTTAGTAAGGTGTCTGTGCCATTCTTTTTCTCCACTTAAAATTGCACATTTTGCAATCCTGGTTAGAGAGATGCCACTGACTGAAATATTCTGCCTCAAGAGTGAATAACGTCAGAACCTCATTATTGACATTTTCCTTGCCGCAAAGCTTTCATCTTCTTACAGAGAATGTTCCAGCTTAATGTTGAGCCCCTTAAAATACAGGGTTGTAACTTATTGCAAGGGAGAAATAACTCTGTTGTAGACCAGGTGAATAAATCATTCAAACAAAAAAACACAGGTGAAATTCCTAAAATAAGTTGACTCTTATACCTAGGCCCTGATTCTAGGCTGAATTCATTTTGTAACCCATCCAGTATCTCAAGTTCTAAAATCTCTTTCATGACATTCTTGCTTTCTTTATTGCCCATCCTAACTGTAGGTGAGATAACTTCAGATGACTTTTTTTGAGTTTTAAATATTTTATAATAATTGTGAGCATCTTCCCCAAGCCAAATATGGAATGAAGACTGGATTCTGTGGAGTTTTTGTCTTTTGTTTCAGTGACGTAGCATTTTCGGAATTTCAATACAAGTTTATCAATACCAACTAATACAACTGTTGCCCAAAGCCCAATATGCTATGGAGGGAGAGTTTTAACAGGAAATATACTTAAAACTTAACTGTAACAGTATTCTTGGAAGCCACGACTTATACTGCCTAAAAGATCTTTGTCTTTCATAATATGATGTCCAGATCTACCCTGGTGATTGCTCTCACAATGAAAATGTAGGTAGGGTTTTGTCATTTACCAAGCAATTTCATATATCTTTTCTAATCTGACCTTTCCAACTGCCAGTGAGATGGTTGGGGTAATTAGTGTTATCTCTATTTTTAAAATTCAGAAACTGAGATTTAAAAGCTTTAGGGATTGGTTCAAGGTCACATACTTAGTAAAAGCACAGACTAGGCTTGAATCTAGTTTTTTTAAAAGCCAGAACTCCAGCCTCTCATTCTTACACCAATGCTTCTAATCTCTTTGTTCCTCATAACACTATGTGAGCCCCATTCCCTAGAAACATCAGGAAACCACCAAAATAACTGGAGAGTTTTGCTGAAGAGATCTGGGCCGTATTACTGTATTGCTTTTTCCCTTGCAGGGAGAGTTACTATGACCTCAGTTCCTGGTGCAGCCCCCAGTGGTTTTTGCACAGAATTGGCAAGATTAAAGACACCATGGGACACAGCTAAGTTTCTCTTTCAAGTTGTCCACCTGTTGTCTATACAGCTGCTGTTTACTGACAGCTCAGCAAAGAGCAGTGGGATTCTTATCCTATTTTTATGGTGATTTCTAACTTCTTGCTATTCCCTGGTCTAATTTCTATTAAGTACATTTCTCCCATGCACAAATGTCTACGCTTTCCAAAAAGAGAGAAACTTTATATCATTTGTTGTGATATCTGTGATTTTTCTAGTTCATATATTTCCTTTCTCTCATATAGTTAATAGTTTCACCACATGGTGCCTTAGCAAAGTACAACGCACATGCCAGTGAGTTTTCTGCTCTTGGTTACTGCCGAGTGTCATGATGTAACAGGACTCTTCACCAATCTGTGACTTCCCACCGCCTCCACACAACCCAGAGGTAGACTTCCCCAGCTCCGATGTCTGCACGGATCATGGATGGGCCCAGCTGAACTTCTTCTGTAATACTACTTGATTCAGTTAACCGCCAGTGCTGGCTCTAATTCTAAATCTTGAGAAAGTGCCAAGTTTGGTGAAGAAAATATCCCCAGTGGTCCCTCCTCGCAGGAAGTCACTCTGCATCAACTCTGTACTTTCTTCTTTCTTGGACTTCCTTCCCTGCTGGGAGTGAATTGGCAGGGCTGAAGACTGAACAGTTTCATTAACACCTGCTTTGTTTCTGCTTTTCTGGACCACGCCAATGGGAGAGATGACAGGCAGCTATTGCACCTCTCTGGGTCCAGCCCGTGGCCTCAGTGCATTCTCTTTTATTCACAACTCAACCCCCTCCCCAAATGAACCCAGTTATTGTCCTCCACACGAGCTCCACACCAATTTCTGTCACATTCTTGTGATTGCAGGAAAAGTCAACACTGTTCAGCCTCCCTTTCTGATTTTTCCGAAGTCATTCCAGTATCGTCAAGTACCAGGCTGACCAAAACAGGGTCTTCTATTCCTACTTATCCAATTCATTTTATTTTCACCAAGAAAACAAACACAAATATTCCCTGATATCTATAATGACAAACAAATCCTCTTATAAGTGACCTTTCGCATACAAATGTGTTAACCCGATAACTCCTCCTACATTGAAAACAATAGCTTTTTCTCCTGAATAGTCCTATCAAGCACTCCCTCACCTGATGAATATGCTTTTACATAGTTCTTGTTTCCTAACAAAAAAGAGCATTTACCGCTTTCCCACCCTCACTGTTTACATTTCCCTCATCCCTCTCCTCTATATCAGGGCTGCCTGTCTTCCCATCTCATATTTATTAGTAACTCCTCAAAATTGTGCTTTGTGAGGCCTTCAGGTATGAAAGTTGTCAAAATCAAAATGAAGTCCCTGTGAGAAAGAAAGAAGAAAAGAAAAGAAAAAAGAAAAGAGGCAGGAAGGGAGGGAGAGAGAGAAAGAAAGAAAAAGAAAAGAAAGAAAGAAAGAAAAAGAAAAGAAAGAAAGAAAGAAAGAAAAAAGAAAGGAAGAAAGAAAAGAAGAAAGAAAAAAGAAAAGAAAACCTGACAGAGCCAGGGAAGGCCATGAGGAGATGAGTTCTCCCACATAAATGCCTGATAATCACAAAAGGCTGCAAAAACCAGTCTTGCACAAAGGCTGTACAACCTTACACACACAAAAAATACTCCTGTAAGGACATCTGCCCAGCATCTGCCTGCCCAACCTTGGGCTGGTGTCGCTCTTGTTATTGACAAAGATAATTATCTCAAAACAATTATGTAATCATCCTCATTTTTCCTTTAAAAACCTTGGTCTTCCTTTGCAACCAAGAATATGTACATAGTTTACTATGGCATGCATATTCCCATTGCAAAGCCCTATTCCCAAATAAATACCATTTTCTTTTAAAGAGCCTCTCTGTTTGTTATTTAGGTTGACACGTGATATACTACCCTGTTAAGGTGGCTGTTTGCTGAAAGCCATGCATCCACAAACAGACAATGAATTTGTGAATTACCAAAGAGGACAGAGCCCAGATCCCAGAACCCTGAAAGCTACTATTTCTGACTTGAGCTAAGCAGAAAAAGAAGCTGCTGCCTAAGCGGAAATGAATTCCCCCTGCAATACAAAAGAATGATTAAGAGGCAGCTGCTATTATCATTGCTCTTTACCAGGTAAGAAATCTGGGGTTCAAATAAGTGAAGCATGTTTCCCGGATGTTTCCCGCTAATAAATGGCAGAACTGGGCCTCAAAACTGAGGCTGCAGGCACAACCACCACACTCACAATGCCAACTCACCATCACAGTCAGCCAAATTGCTTTACCCCAATTGCAGACTCACCAACAAGCCTTTTACTAGTAATTTGGCTTCCTTTGTGGCTTTCTTAAATGTTTAGAATTTGCTAACCAGCCTTAAACAATACATTTGGCTGCTCCATTTATCCCTATAAAGTAACAAATTGGCATTTTCCAAATTAAAAAGATATTGATTTATCCTAATCTTTAAAACTTCCCAAAATGTTTCTGACCCATTGACATCTAAGACAAATGAGTTTTACTTAAGTCTCACTATTTTTCTAAGCTCTTCTTGTATGCAGTCTAATAATTCCTCATTGCATTATTATATTGTATGTATCCAGTAATTCCTCATCGCATTATTGCATTCCTCATGATGTTCTTGTATCAGTCAGGACAGTTAACACCAGTTACCATAACAACTTTGAAAAACAAAGGCTTGTTTCTTGCACACGGCACGGTCTGATACATGGTGTGTGCCTTTCCTCTATCATGTAGCTAAATCTTCAGGCACTTTGGACCCTTAAGGTCACTGCATGAAGAAAAGCAAAGGCAAGAGGGCCACATATTTATGTTTAAGGAGCCACCTAAATCGTTTTCAACAATATTGCATTGGCCAGAATCAATCACCTGACCACAAACATACAAGGGAGGCTGAAAAATGCAGAGAAGTATGTAGATATACAGTAAGCAGCAACACACTCTGCCACAACACTTCATGTATAAAGAGCACACAAAATTGGAAAATACAAGAATAGGACAGAAAAAAATCTTAACTCTTAAAGCCCATTCACTGAGATTTTCAGTTACATTTTTCACATATTTTATATGTCTATAGAGACACATGCATATATATAAAGCACATATTTATGCTTTTTTAAACGATATCATTTTTAACACTGCTTTAAAGCCTGGGTTTTTAACAGAACGTTTCCCATATCAATACCTACATGGCTACATCAAAATTCTTAGTTACTACATGACCTTCCATTTTATAGTTATCCCATAATTTATTTAAGCATTTCCCTCTTATTTCACATTTACATTTTTTCAAATTGTTTTACATCCTTATAAATGCATGCTTATAAATAATATACCTGTGTGTACTTGTGGCATTAGAATAAACTCCTAGAAATAGAATTACTTGGCCAAAATATATGCAGTTTTAGAAGCTTTTTATACACATTGCAAGTATATATAAATGTCAAACAATTTACACTCCTTTATGACTTTCAAATCATTTCAGCTTATTATGGTCTTACTCTCTGTGAATGTTTTTGTGATTTTGTGACAGTGACTTCTGTTTTGTTATTATTCAACACTGGTGATGTTAAAATCTTCTTAGGACTGATTGCATCTGTTAGTCAAACACTCACTGATGGCCAACGTGGAACAAATTCACTACAGTCTATCTCTCTAAAAACTGGAGAAAAAACAAATGCTACTACGTGAGGACTCTGACAAGTAAACAAGAACAGGCACATTGGGGAAAGAAGTCAAAACTTAAAGAATGGCCAGGATGGTGGTGAGTTTCCTAGTTTGATGGTTTTTTCCTTCTTTATCTCCTGGTTTTTACCTAAAGGTAAGCTAAATCCAGGAACTGTGATACAGGTGCATACAGCAAAAACTCTTGAGAAAAACTCGTATTTCTGATCAGAACACAAAGAAAAAGAACCTGTGAGAACTGCAGAATGTGAGAGGAGTCCCCGTCTGTTAAACTCTTTCTCTTCCAACCCTGCAGAGGCCTGCTACAGTGACAATGGTGGCCATGGCACTGTCACAAAAATCCATAGAGGAAATCTGTCTCTCTGGACAGTGAAATCAGAAAACCAGGTACCTGTTGCGCAAAGTGTGACTGAAATCCTCTTTATTATTTTCTTTCTCTTTTTTCCTCTCCATATTACCTCAAAGGCAGGCCCAGTCATGCAGAACTACACAACCGGACCAGAAGACTAAAACTCTTAAGAGAATCACGTCCTTCCGGTCAAAGGAACTGGGAAAAGAGATGTCTAGAAGCCAGACAAAAAGAGAGCTGGAGAAGGGGATCCCCTAGTTCTATGTATGGACCAGCATAGACCCAGGTTCATCCTCAAGAAGCATGTAGGTGAAACTCTTTTAAAGATGCATAGTAAAGGCTTTTTGGCTTTAAGAACTAAACTATGTTATAAATCACCACCCAAGTCCCTGAGTGGCTCATACAAGAGGCAGACCAAATGGCATAGTTAAGGTTTTGAAAGCTGAACCGGCATTACTCAAAACAAAAAGAGCAACAAAAGTGTGAACAAATCTTGAAGAAAAAGACGGTCGGCAGATGCCAATCCTGGGACAACCTAGATGTTGGGACCCTCAGGTAAAGATATTAAGCAGCTGTTATAACTACCCTCCATGGAGTAAATGTGAACACTCTTTTTTTAATTTAATTTAATTTCAATAGTTTTTGGGGAATAGGTAGTTTTGGATTACATAAGTTCAGCAGTTGTCACCCAAGCAATGAACACTGCACCCAATGTGTAGTCTTTTATCCCTCACCCCCCTCCCACCTTTCCCCTTGAGTCCCCAGAGTCCATTATATCATTTTTATGCCTTCGTGTCCTCATAGCTTAACTCCCACTTACAAGTGAGAACACACAATGTTTGGTTTTCCATTTCTGAGTTACTTCACTTAGAATAATGCTCTCCAACTCCATCCAGGTTGTTGCAAATGCCATTATCTTGTTTCATTTTATGGCTGAGTAGTATTCCATGGTGTGTGTGTGTGTGTGTGTATCACATTTTCTTTATCCACTGATTGGTTGATGGGCATTTAGGCTGGTTCCATATTTTTGCAGTTGCAAATTGTGCTGCCCTATAAACATGCATGTGCAAGTGTCCTTTTCATGTAATGACTTCTTTTCCTCTGGGTAGATACCCAGTAGTGGGATTGCTGGATCAAATGGTAGTTCTACTTTTAGTTCTTTAAGGAATCTTCACACTGTTTTCCACAGTGGTTTTACTAGTTTACATTCCCATCAACAGTGTAAAAGTGTTCCCTTTTCACCACATCCATGCCAACATCTATTTTTTTTTATTTTTTGATTATGACCATTCTAGCAAGAGTAAGGTGGAATCGCATTGTGGTTTTCATTTGCATTTACCTGATGATTAGTGATGTTGAGTATTTTTTCATATGTCTGTTGGCCATTTGTATATTTTCTCTTGAGAATTGTCTATTCATGTCCTTTCCCTACTTTTTGATGGGATTATTTGTTTTCTTTCTCGATGATTTGTTTGAGTGCCTTGTAGACTCTGGATATTAGTCCTTTGTTGGACGCATAGTTTGCAAATAATTTCTCCCATTCTGTGGGTTCTCTGTTTACTCTTATGCTTATTTCTCTTTCTGTACAGAAGCTTTTTAGTTTAATAAGGTTCCATCTATTTATTTTTGCTTTTGTTGCATTTGCTTTTGTTTTCTTGGTCTTGAAATATTTGCCTAAGCCAATGTCTAAAAGAGTTTTTTCCAATGTTATCTTCTAGAATTTTCATGGTTTCAGGTCTTAGATGTATGCCTTTGATCCATCTTGAGTTGATTTTTACACAAGGTGAGAGATGGGGATCCAGTTTCATTCTTCTACATGTGGCTGGCCAATTATCCCAGCACCTTTTGTTAATTGGGTGTCCTTTCTCCACTTTATGTTTTTGTTTGCTTTGTCGAAGATCAGTTGGCTGTAAGTATTTGTCTTTGTTTTGTTTTGTTTTCTTTTCTTTTTTTTTTTTTTTTTTTGAGACCGAGTCTCACTCTGTCACCCAGGTTGGAGTGCAGTGGCACGATCTCCTCTCACTGCAACCTCTGCCTCTCAGGCTCAAATTATTCTCCTGGCTTAGCCTCCCAAGTAGCTGGGATTACAGGCATGTGCCACTACGCCTGGCTAGTTTTTTGTATTTTTAGTAGAGATAGGGTTTCACCATGTTGGCCAGGCTGGTCTCCAACTCCTGGCCTCAAGTGATCTACCTGCCTTGGCCTCTCACAGTGCTGGGATTACAGGCATGAGCCACCACGTTGGCCATATTTGGCTTTATTTCTGGGTTCTCCATTCAATCCCATTTGTCTATATGCCTATTTTTATACCAGTACCAGGCTGTTTTCCTAACTATAGCCTTGTAGTATAGTTTGAAGTTGGATAATGTGATGTGTCCAGATTTGGGTTTGTTTTTGTTTTTGTTTTTCGCTTAGCCTTGCTTTGGCTATGTGGGCTCCTTTTTGGTTCCATGTGAATTTTAGAGTTGTTTTTTTCTAGTTCTGTGAAGAATGATATTGGTATTTTGTTCAGAATTGCACTGAATCTATAGATTGCTTTTGACAGTATACTTATTTTCACGATATTGATTCTACCTATCTGTAAGCATGGGATATGTTTCCATTTGTTTGTATCATTTATGATTTCTTTCAGCAGTGTTTTGTAGTTTTCCTTGTAGAGATCTTTCATCTCCTTGGTTAGGTATATTCGTAAGTTTTTTGTTGGTGCTGGTGGTGGGTTTTTTTTTTTTTTTTTTTTTTTGGTTTGTTTGTTTGTTTGTTGGGAGCTGTTGTAAAAGGGATTGAGTTCCTGATTTGATTCTCAGGTTGGTCATTGTTAGTGTATAGCAGTGCTACTGATTTGTGTATATTGATTTTGTGTCCTGAAACTTTACTGAATTCATTTATCAGATATAGGAGCTTTTTGGATGAGTCTTTGGGGTCTTCTAGGTAAACAACCATATCATCAGTGAACAGCAACAGTTTGACTTCCTTTTTACCAATTTGGATGCCCTTTCTTTCTCTTGTCTGATTACTCTGGCTAGGACTTCTAGTACTATGTTACACTAAAGTGGCAAAAGTGGGCATCCTTGACTTGTTCCAGTTCTTGGGGGGAATGCCTTCAACATTTCCTCATTCGGTGTAATGTTGGCTGTGGATTTGTCATAGATGGCTTTTATTACCTTGATATATGTCCCATCTACACCAATTTTGCTGAGGGTTTTTAATCATAAAGGGATGTTGGATTTTATCAAATGCTTTTCCTGCTTCTATTGAGATGATCATATGATTTTTGTTTTTAGCTCTGTTTATGTGGTATTTCACATTTATTGACTTTCATATGTTAAGCTATCCTGCATCCCTGGTATAAAACCCACTTGATCATGATGTATTATCTTTTTGATATGCTTTTGGATTTGGTTAGCTAGTATTTTGTTGAGAACTTTTGCATCTATGTTCATCAGAGGTATTGGTCTATAGTTTTCTTTTTTTGTATATCCTTCCCTGATTTTGGCATTAGGGCGATACTGGCTTTATGGAATGATTTGAGATGATTTAAGAAGGATTCCTTCTTTCTTTATCTTTTGGAATAGTTTCAGCAGGATTGGCGTAAATTCTTCTTTGAATGTCTGATAAAATTCAACTGTGAATCCATCTGGTCCTGGACTTTTTTCTGTTGGCAATTTTTTTATTACTGTTTCAATCTTGCTACTTATTGGTCTGTCCAGCATTTCTATTTCTTCCTGATTTAATCTAGAAGGATTGTATATTTCCAGGAATTTTTCCATCTCTTCTAGATTTTTTAGTTTATGTGTGTAAAGTTATTCATAGTAGCCTTGAATAATCTTTTGTATTTCTGTGGTATCAGCTGTAATATCTCCTGTTTCATTTCTAATTGAGCTTATTTGGATCATCTCTCTTCTTTTCTTGGTTAATCTCACTAATGGTCTATCAATTTTGTTTATCTTTCCAAATAACCAGATTTTTGTTTTATTTATCTTTTGTATTGTATTTTTTGTTTCAATTTTATTTAGTTCTGCTCTAATCTTTGTTATTTCTTTTCTTCTGCTGATTTTGGGTTTGATTTGTTCTTGTTTATCTAGTTCCTTGAGGTGTGACCTTAGATTGTCTATTTTTGCTTTGTCAGACTTTTTGATGTAGGCCTTTAACGCTATAAACTTTCCTCTTAGAACCACTTTTGCTGTATCCGAGAGGTTTTGATAAGTTGTGACACTATTATCATTCGGTTCAAATAATGTTTTAATTTCCATGTTGATTTCATTGTTGACCCAAATATCATTCAAGAGCAAATTATTTAATTTCCATGTATTTATATAGTTTTAAAAGTCCCTTTTGAAGTTAATTTCTAGTTTTATTACACTGTGGTCTGAGAGAATACTCGATATGATTTCAATTTTCTTAAATTTTTTGAGACTTGTTTTGTGGCCTATCATATGATCTATCTTGGAGAATGTTCTATGTGCTGATGAAAAGAATGTATATTCTGAAGTTACAGATGTTCTATAAACATGTTAAGTCCATTTTTTCCAGGGTATAGTTTATATCCATTGTTTTTGTGTTGACTTTCTGTCTTGATTATCTGTCTAGTGCTGTCAATGAGATATTGAAATCCCCTACTATTATTGTGTTACCATCTATCTCATTTCTTAGGTTTAGTAGTCATTGTTTTATGAATTTAGTAGCTTCAGTGTTAGGTGCATATATATTCAGGATTGTAACATTTTCCTGTTGGACTAATCCTTTTGTCATTATATAATGTTCCTCTTTGTCTTTATTTACTGTTGTTGCTTTAAAGTCTGTTTTGTCTGACATAAGAATAGCTAATCCTGCTCACTTTTGGTGTCTGTTTGCATGGAATATCTCTCTCCACCCCTTTACCTTAAGTTTATGGGAGTTCATATTCATTAGGTGAGTCTGTTGAAGACAGCAGATACTTGGTTGGTGAATTTTTATCCATTCTGCCATTCTGTATCTTTCAAGTGAAGCATTTAAGCCATTTGCAATGTCAATATTGAGATGTGAGGTACTGTTCTATTCATCATGCTAGTTGTTGCCTAAATACCATGTTTTTTTCATTGTGTTATTGTTTTATAGGTTCTGTGAGATTTAAGCTTTAAGAAGGTTCTATTTTGGTGTACTCTGAGGTTTTCTTTGAGATTTGGAACTTCTTTTAGCATTTCTTGTAGTGCTAGTTCTCTAGTGGTGAATTCTCTTAGCATTTGTTTGTCTGAAAAAAACTTTTATCTCTCCTTCATTTATGAAACTTAGTTTTGCTGAATACAAAATTCTAGGCTGACAATTATTTTGTTTAAGGAGGCTACAAATAGGACTCCAATCCCTTCTGGCTTAAAAGGTTTCTGCTGAGAAACCAGCTGTTAGTCTGATAGGTTTTCCTTTATAGGTTGTCTGATGCTTTTGTTTCACAGGTCTTAAGATTCTTTCCTTTGTCTTGACTTTATATATCCTGATGACTATGTGCCTAGGTGATGATCTTCTTGCAATGAATTTCCCAACAGTTCTTTGAGCTTCTTGTATTTTAATATCTAGCTCTCCAGCAAGGCCAGGGAAGTTCTCCTCAATTATTCCCTCAAATATGTTTTTCAAACTTTTAGATTTCTCGTCTTCCTCAGGAACACCAATTATTCTTATGCTTGGTCATTTAACATAATCCCAAATTTCTTGGAAGCTTTGTTCAATTTTTTTTATTCTTTTTTTTTCTCTTTGTCTGATTGGGTTAATTTGAAAGCCTTGTCTTCAAGCTCTGAAGTTCTTTCTTCTACTTGTTCTAGTCTCTACTGAAAGTTTCCACTGCATTTTGTATTTCTTTCAGTGTGTCTTTCATTTCCAGAAGCTGTGATTGTATTTTATTTATGATATCTATTTCTCTAGAGAATTTTAAGTCCATATCCTGTATTTTTTTTAATTTCTTGAAGTTAGTTTCTACCTTTCTCTGGTATCTCCTTGAGTAGCTTAATAATCAACCTTCTGAAATTTTTCTCTGGCAATTCAGATTTCTTCTTGGCTTGGAGCCATTTCTGGGGAGCTAGAGTGATTGTTGGGGATGTTATAGGACTCTGTTTTGTCATATTACCAAAATTACTTTTCCAGCCCATTGTCATTTGCATAGACTCTTTGTTTCTTTTCTTTCTTTTTTTTTTTTTTTTTTTTTGAGACAGAGTCTTACTGTGTTGCCCAGCTGGAGTGCAGTGGCACAATCTCAGCTCATTGTCACCTCTCCCACCCAGGTTAAAGCAATTCTCCTCCCTCAGCCTCCTGAATAGCTGGGACTACAGGTGCCTGCCACCACGCCAGGCTAATTTGTAGTTTTAGTAGAGATGGGGTTTCGCCATCTTGCCAAGGCTGGTCTTGAACTCCTGACCTCGTGATCCACCCACCTTGGCCTACCAAAGTCCTGGGATTACAGGCATGAGCCACCACGCCCGGCCTGGATAGACTGTTTCTTAAAATTGTTCTTGAATTTGGGGTGGCTGGCAAGATGGCCAATTGGGAACACCTCTAGTCTGCAGCTCCCAGAGAGATCAACCCAGAAGGAGGGTGATTTCTGCATTTCCAACTAAGGCACCTGGCTCATCTCATTGGGACTGGTTAGACAATGGGTATAGCCCATGTAAGGCAAGCCAAAGCAGAGTGGGGCAAGCAAGAGATCAAGGACCTCCCTCCCCTAGCCAAGGGAAGCCATGAGGGACTGTGCTGTGAGGAATGGTTCATTACAGCCCAGATACTACACTTTTCCCATGGTCTTCACAACCTGCAGACCAGGAGATTCCCTTGGGTGCCTACACCACCAGGGCCCTACGTTTCAAGCACAAAACTGGGTGGCTGTTTGGGCAGACACCAAGCTAGCTGGAGTTTTTTTTCATACTCCAGTGGTGCCTGAAATGCCAGCGAGACAGAACCATTCAATCCCCTGGAAAAGGGGGCTGAAGCCAGGGAGCCAAGTGGTCTAGCTGAGTGGATCCAAGCCCCACAGAGCCCAGCAAGCTAAGATCCACTGGCTTGAAATTCTCGCTACCAGCACAATAGCCTGGAGTCGACCTGGTACATTTGAGCTTGGTGTGGGGAGGGGCATCTTCCATTACTGAGGCTTGAATAGGCGGTTTTCCCCTCACAGTGTAAACAAAGCCTCAGGGAAGTTCAGACTGGGCAGAGCCCACCACAGCTCAACAAAGCTGCTATAGCCAAACTGCCTCTCTAGATTTCTCCTTTCTGGGCAGGGCATCTCTAAAAGAAAGGCAGCAGCCCCACTCAGGGGCCTATAGATAAAACTCCCATCTCCCTGGGACAGAGCACCAGGGGGAAGGGGCGGCTATGGGCACAGCTTCAGCAGACTTAGATGTTTCTGCCTGCCAGCTCTGAAGAGAGCAGCAGATCTCCCAGCACAGCACTCGTGCTCTGCTAAGGGACAGACTGCCTCCTCAAGTGTGTCCCTGATCCTCGTGCCTCCTGATTGGGAAACACCTCCCAGCAGGGGTTGACAGATACCTCATACAGGAGAGCTATGACTGTTATCTGATGGGTGCCCCTCTGGGATGAAGCTTCCAAAGGAAGGAACAGGCAGCAATCTTTGCTGTTCTGCAGCCTTCGCTGGTGATACCCAGGCAAACAGGGTCTGGAGTGGACCTCCAGCAAACTCGAGCAGACCTGCAGCAGAGGGGCCTGGCTGTTAGGAGGAAAACTAACAAACAGGAAGGAATAGCATCAACATCAACAAAAAGGATGTCCACACAAAAACCCCATCTGAAGGTCACCAGCATCAAAGACCAAAGGCAGATAAATCCACGAAGATGGAAAGAAACAGCACAAAAAGGCTGAAAATTCCAAAAACCAGAATGCCTCTTCTCCTCCAAAGGATCACAACTTCTCACCAGCAAGGAAACAAAACTGGATGGAGAATGAGTTTGACTAATTGGCAGAAGTAGGCTTCAGAAGATGGGTAATAACAAACTCCTCTGAGCTAAAGGAGCATGTTCTAACCCATGCAAGGAAGCTAAGAACCTTGAAAAATGTTAGAGGAATTGCTAACTAGAATAACCAGTTTAAAGAAGAACATAAATGACCTGACGGAGCTGAAAAACACAGCACAAAAACTTCATGAAGTACACACAAATATCAATAGCTGAATCAAGCAAGCAGAAGAAAGGATATCAGAGATTGAAGATCAACTTAATGAAATAAAGCAAGAAGACAAGATTAGAGAAAAAAGAATGAAAAGGAATGAACAAAACTTCCAAGAAATATGGGACTATGTGAAAAGACCAAATCAACGTTTGATTAGTGCACCTAAAAGTGATGAGGAGAATGGAACCAAATTGGAAAATACTCTTTAGGATATTATCCAGGAGAATTTCCCCAAGCTAGCAAGACAAGCCAACATTCAAATCCAGGAAATACAGAGAACACCACAGAGATACTCCTCGAGAAGAGCAACCCAAAGACACATGATCATCAGATTCACCAAGGTTGAAATGAAGGAAAAAATGTTAAGGGCAGCCAGAGAGAAAGATCAGGCTACCCAGAAAGGGAAGCCCATCAGACTAATAGTGGAACTCTCTGCAGAAACCTTACGAACCAGAAGAGAGTGGGAACAAATATTCAACATTCTTAAAGAAAGTAATTTTCAACCCAGAATATCCAGACAACTAAGCTTCATAAGCGAAGGAAAAATAAAATCCTTTACAGACAAGCAAATGCTAAGAGATTTTACCACCACCAGGCCTGACTTACAAGAGCTCCTGAAAGAAGCACTAAATATGGAAAGGAAAAACCAGTACCAGCCACTGCAAAAATATACCGAATTGTAAAGACCATCAACCCAATGAAGAAACTGCATCAACTAATGGGCAAAATAACCAGCTAGCACCATAATGACAGGATCAAATTCACACATAACAATACTGACCTTAAATGTAAACAGTCTAAATGCCTTAATTAAAAGACACAGACTGGCAAATTGGATAGTCAAGACCCATCAGTGTGCTGTATCCAGGAGACCCATCTCATGTGAAAAGACACACATGGGCTCAAAATAAAGGGATGGAGGAATATTTATGAAGCAAATGGAAACCAAAAAAAACAGGGATTGCAATCCTAGTCTCTGATAAAACAGACTTTAAACAAACAAAGATCCAAAAAGACAAAAAGGACATTACATAATTGTAAAGGTATCAATGCAACAAGAAGACCTAACTGTCCTAAATATATATGCACCCAATACAGGAGCACCCAGATTCATAAAGCAAGTTCTTAGAGACCTACAAAGACACTTAGACTCCCACACAATAATAGTGGGAGACTTTAACACCCCACTGTCAATATTAGACAGATCAATGAGACAGAAAATTAACAAGGACATTCAGGACTTGAATGCAACTCTGGACAAAGCGGACCTAATAGACATCTACAGAACTCTCCATCCCAAATCAACAGAATGTACTTTCTTTTCAGAACCACACTGCACTTATTCTAAAATTGACCACATAATTGGAAGGAAATCACTCCTCAGCAAATGCAAAGGAACAGAAAGCATAACAAACAGTCTCTCAGACCACAGTGCAATCAAACTAGAACTCAGGATCAGGAAACTCACTCAAAACCACACAACTACATGGAAACTGAACAACCTGCTCCTGAATGACTACTGGGTAAATAACAAAATTAAAGCAGAAATAAATAAGTTCTTTGAACCAATGAGAACAAAGACACAACATACCAGAATCACTGGGACACAGCCAAAGACGTGTTTAAGGGAAATTTATAGCACTAAATGCCCACAGGAGAAAGCAGGAAAGATCAAAAACTGACACTAACATCACAATTAAAAGAACTAGAGAAGCAAGAGCAAACAAATTCAAAAGCTAGCAGAAGACAAGAAATAACTAAAATCAGAGTAGAACTGAAGGGGATAGAGACACATAAAACCCTTGAAAAAATCAATGAATCCAGGAGCTGGGTTTTTGAAAAGATTAACAAAATAGATAGACCGCCAGCCAGACTAATAAAGAAGAAAAGAGAGAAGAATCAAATAGACACAGTAATAAAATGATAAAGGAGATATCACCACTGATCCCACACTAATACAAACTACCATCAGAGAATACTATAAACACCTCCATGCAAATAAACTAGAAAATCTAAAAGAAATGGATAAATTCCTGGACATATACACCCTCCCAAGACTAAACCAGGATGAAGTCGAATCTCTGAATAGACCAATAGTAAGTTCTGAAATTGAGGCAGTAATTAATAGCTTAACAACCAAAAAAAAAAGCCCAGGACCAGACAGATTCACAGCCGAATTCTACCAGAGGTACAAAGAGGAACTGGTACCATTCCTTTTGAAACTATTCCAGACAATAGAAAAAGAGGCACTCTTCCCTAACACATTTTATGAGGCCAGCATCATCCTGATTTAAAAAAAAAAAAAAAAAAACCTGGCAAAGACACAGCAAATAAAGAAAATTTCAGGCCAATATCCCTGATGAACAGCAACATGAAAATCCTCAGTAAAATACTGGCAAACCGAATCCAGCAGCACATCAAAAAGCTTATCCACCACGATCAAGCTGGCTTCATCCCTGGTATGCAAGGCTGGTACAACATATGGAAATCAACAAACATAATCCATCACATAAACAGGACCAATGACAAAAATCACATGATCATCTCAATAGATGCAGAAAAGGTCTTCAATAAAATTCAACACCCCTTCATGCTAAAAACTCTCAATAAACTAGGTATTGGTAGAACATATCTCAAAATAATAACAGCTATTTATGACAAACCCACAGCCAGTATCATACTGAATGGGCAAAAGCTGGAAGCATTCCCTTTGAAAACAAGTACAAGACAAGTATGCCCTCTCTCACCACTCTACTCAACATAGTATTGGAATTTATCACCAGGGCAAGCAGGCAAGAGAAAGAAATAAAGGTATTCAAATAGGAAGAGAGGAAGTCAAATTGTCTCTGTTTGCAGATGACATGATTGTATATTTAGAAAACCCCATCAACTCAGCCGAAAATCTCCTTAAGCTGATAAGCAACTTCAGCAAAGTCTCAGGATACAAAACCAATGTGCAAAAATCACAAGCATTCCTATACATCAATAATAAACAAACAGAGAGCCAAATCATGAGTGAACTCCCATTCACAATTGCTACAAAGAGAATAAAATACCTAGGAATACAACTTACAACGGATGTGAAGGACCTCTTCAAGAAGAACTACAAACCACTGCTCAGTGAAATAAGAGAGGACACAAACAAATGGAAAAACATTTTATGCTCTTGGATAGGAAGAATCAATATCATAAAAATGGCCATAGTGCCCAAAGTAATTTATAGATTCAATGCTATACTCATCAAGCTACCATTGACTTTCTTCATAGAATTATAAAAAACTACTTTAAATTTTCTATGGAACCAAAAAAGAGCCTGTATAGCCAAGAAAATCCTAAGAAAAAAGAATAAAGCTGGAGGCATCACACTACCTGACTTCAAACTATACTATAAGGCTACAATAAACAAAACAGCATGGTACTGGTACCAAAAAAGATATATAGACCAATGGAACAGAACAGAGGCCTCAGAAATAATGCCACACATCTTCAACCATCTGATCTTTGACAAACCTAACAAAACAAGAAATGGGGAAAGCATTCCCTATTTAATAAATGGTGTTGGGAAAACCGGCTAGCCATATGCAGAAAACTGAAACTAGACCCCTTCCTTACACCTTATACAAAAAATTAGCTCAAGATGGATTAAAGACTTAAACATAAGACCTAAAACCATTAAAACCCAGAAGAAAACCTAGGCAATACCATTCACGACATAGGCATGGGCAAAGACTTCATGTCTAAAATACCAAAAGCAATGGCAACAAAAGCCAAAATTGACAAATGGGATCTAATTAAACTAAAGAGCTTCTGCACAGCAAAAGAAACTATCATCACAGTGAACAGGCAACCTACAGAACGGGAGAAAATTTCTGCAATCTATCCATCTGACAAAGGGCTAATATCCAGAATCTACAAGGAACTTAAACAAATTTACAAGAAAAAAACAAACAACCCCATGAAAAAGTGGACAAAGGATAGTAACAGACACTTCTCAAAAGAAGACATTTATGTGGCCAACAAACATATGAAAAAAAAGCTCACCATCACTGGTCATTAGAGAAAAACAAATCAAAATCACAATGAGATACCATCTCATGCCAGTTAGAATAACGATCATTAAAAGTCAGGAAACAACAGATGCTGGAGAGGATGTGGAGAAATAGGAACACTTTTACATGTTTGGTGGGAATGTAAATTAGTTCAACCATTGTGGAAGATAGTGTGGCAATCCTCAAGGATCTAGAACCAGAAATACCATTTGACCCAGCAATCCCATCACTGGGTATATACCCAAAGGATTATAAATCATTCTACTATAAAGACACATGCACATGTATGATTATTGCAGCACTGTTCACAATAGCTAAGACTTGGAACTAACCCAAACGTTCATCAATGATATATTGGATAAAGAAAATGTGGCACATATATACCATGGAATACTATGCAGCCATAAAAAGGATGAGTTCATGTCCTTTGCAGGAACATGGATAAAGCTGGAAACCATCATTCTCAGCAAACTAACACAAGAACAGAAAACCAAACACCGCATGTTCTCACTCATAAGTGGGAGTTGAACAATGAGAACACGTGGACATAGGGAGGGGAAAATCACACACCGGGGACTGTCAGGGGGTAGGGGCTAGGGGAGGGATAGCATTAGGAGAAATACCTAACGTAGGTGACAGGTTGATGCATGCAGCAAGCCACTATGGCACGTGTATAACTAGGTAACAAAACTGCATGTTCTGCACACGTACCCCAGAACTTAAAGTACAAAAAAAAAAAAAAACTGCAATGAATGGATTCCATATATACAAATTTTGCAAATTCACCTACTAGTGAAAATTTAATTGTAATCTCAAAATCAATATTCACGGCACTTTCTCAGTCATTTGTAGACATGTAAGGAGCAGTGGAAATTTTCAATTGCCCAACATGCACATTCCCAGCTAAGATCAAACAAGATGACACACTCAGCCCTCTTGCTTCAGCAATCATGCAGAGACAACCAGAGGATAGAGGCAGCGAAGGAGGCAGCAAAGGGTAGTGCAAGAAGCTCCGGCTCTAGGGTCAGTTAGATGTGGCTTGAATACCAATTCTGGCACCCATTAGCAGCACAACCTGAGGCAAGTCACTCACTTCTGAACCTTGTCTTCTCTTCATAAAATAAAGAAATAGAATCTATCTGAATGAGTTATTTTTAGGATTTAGGATTATAATCTATGTAATACACACACACACACATGTACGTATATATTTCCCCTAGGAACAATGATTCATTATTCATGAATTCAGTGTTTGCTGTGACTTTATAGAAAATAACTGCTGCAAGTAATGAGAATTGACTATACTATGCAGTCCTAAAAAAGAATGAAGTATACAGTATAACATATTAATTAGATGAAATTTTTTTTTCTTTTTGAGATGGAGTCTTGCTCTGTCGCCCAGGCTGGAGTGCAGTGGCACGAAATCTCAGCTCACCGCAAGCTCTGCCTCCCAGGTTCACGCCGTTCTCCTGCCTCAGCCTCCCCAGCAGCTGGGACTACAGGCGCCCGCCACCACGCCCGGCTAATTATTTTGTATTTTTAGTAGAGACGGGGTTTCACCATGTTAGCTGGGATGGTCTCAATCTCCTGACCTCGTGATCTGCCCGCCTCAGCCTCCCAAAGTGCTGAGATTACATGAGTGAGCCACTGCGCCAGGCAATTAGATGAATGTTGAAAACATTATGCTCAGTGAAAGGAGCCAGTCACAAAAGGTATGCATGGTTTCATTTATATGAAATGTCTAGAATAGCCAAATCCTCAGAGATGCAAAGTAGATTAGTGGTTGCTAGGGTCTGGGGTAGAGGGGGAATGGGGGTGTGGCTGCTAGTGGATACAGAGTTTCTTTCTAGGGGTTGAAAGTGTTCTAGAATTAGGTGGTGGTGATGGTTGAATACTTCGTGTGTATACTAAAAACCCCTGAGCTCTATACTTTAAAAGGGTGAGTGTTATGATATGTGAATTATATCTCAACTAAAAAAATGGTATTCCACTACAAACCTTTTTAGGAATGCCTAAAATTTTAAAAACTGGCAATACCAAGCGCTGAGTAGGATGTGGAAGACTTAGAACTCTCATACATTGATGATAGGAATGTCCCACTCAGTGTTCGCATGCCACTTCATCAGGGTGCACAAGGCCACTCTACTCACAGCAGGTCCTGCCTAGAAGGTCTAACTCCCCGTAGAGAGAGGGTTACAAAAGTTAGACATCGTCAGAATCCCTTCCAAATGCTCTGGAGAAGAGTGGCATGGTGCCAGTTTTAGAACATTCAAAGGAAAAACAAAGCCAGAGGTGCAGCCATGCAGACTGGGTCCATGTGGCAGGGACAGGAACAAGAATGGGCACCAAAATAGGAAGGACAAGGAGAGAGGGAAGGGGTGGGAGAAGGATGGCTATCATCTATTGACCACTTACTGCATGCTGGGCCCTGACCTAGGCACTGTGTGAACAATACTTTCATATTTTGTATGGTATATGTACTGCTGGTTGCAATGCCAGATTCTTTCAAAGGTATAAAAAAGCAGGTTTTTTAACTTTAAGAATAATAAAATTTTTGTCACCTTCTATTATGGCTTCTCACTTATGGTAGTAATGTAAAGTTTCCTTTTTAAAATATTTTTAAAACTTTAAGTCACCTGGAGGAAAATCTCAAATGAAAGCAAAAATTATAAAGGCAGTACATGTGTATCTGAAATGTAGGAAATCCAGCATTATCTCTTCTGATACTCGAAGTAACACAGCCTGAGGAAGATGGATTTAGCCCCGGGTTACAGAAAAGGAAATTGAGGTTCTACCCATACACTCATACAGTCAGAAATTAACATCAGGCCTGTCTGACTCTAAAATGCATGGCTGAATTCAGCAGACCCTACTGTCCAAGAGCTCCCTAGCCATGACAAATGTGACCACTTTCGCAGCCGAAAGCCATGAGCAGCACTGTAGGTTGAAGATTCAACACCCCGAGACCTGTGACCTTAGACAAGTGATTTATCTTCCATTGAGCCCCATTTTCTTTATCTGAAAACGAGGATGGTAACAATACCTATCTCATATATTTGTAGTGAGGATTTGTTAAGAGCTTAGTAAAATGCCTGGCACAGACAAAGAACCCCATAAATGTCAGTTACAATTGCTATGGTTACTGATATTAATAAGACTCTTCCAGGCTTTTAGACTGAGGCTATGGACAATCCTGGTCAGGCAGCATTGAAAAATGAACTGGGCCGAGACTCCACCTTGGAAGAGGGCACCAGGACTCCTGCTGGGAATGGCTGGGACAAGCAGGTTTTGACCAGGAGTACTTGTGACACTACCCAGAGACAGGGCTCTGGAGCCAGTCTGCCTGAGGGGGACAAGTTACTGAACTTCTCCATGCCTCAATTTCCTAGTCAGCAAAAGGGGAGTAATGAAAATAGTTACCTTCTAGGATGACATGGTAAGGGTTATGTGTGAGCCACTTTTACCAGATTCTCTTTTCTCTCTGAGGAAGCTGGTGATTGCGGTAATGTTGTCTGCTTAGAAGATCCTGGCACTGAACCAAGACCTCAGTGCCCACAGATGCCCTTGGTGCCTATTGCAAACACTGCCCCAAGAAGGACCAGTGGCCTGGGAGCTCACTCAGACGTCACATGACAAAGGGCTCTGCCTCTGGCCATCACATCCAGCGGGAAACTTCTAATGTCCCTTCTGTTGCCCTCCCCGTTCCAGGGGACCCACCTTTCTGAAAAACATTTAACCCCAAGCATTTCTTAATTTCTCCAAGTCTCTTTCTTTTCCTATTATTCTGCTGACCTCTACCTGGACAAGGAGAGAGGAAAGGGGTAGGAGAAGGATGATACTTAAGAATGCTCAATTATGAGAAGCAATGAACACAAACATAATCAATAGGCCTTGGATTGTGCTGCCAGCAACCTTAAACAGGAAGTTAGAAAAGGATCAAAGACTTGGCAGGGGAAGTAACTTTATTTATGTTGATGTTGATCCCTAGAGGTAACTAAGAGATTTATTCTCTTCTAAATTTCATGAGCAGTTTCCTGGTAGGTAGGCAGAAAATCCACAGCATAAGAAATCAAGGAGCCATTAGAGTGAGGACAGAGGCAAGTGGAAGAAGTTAGGTTGACCACCAAGGAGGTGGCCCAGGTCCCTCTGCAGCTCCTGGTGTGTGCTGTTTCCCCTCAGCACTTGCATCCACCTCACCTTGAACGAGTGTGTAAATCTGACCTGGGGCCCCTGGGGAAATACTGCCAGTCTTTCTGCGGGACCCTGAACACATGTGAAGAGTGAGGTTTCCCAACCAGCTATCAGAGGGGCCGGAGCACGCGTGTGGTGCTGGCAATGGACCCCCAACTCAGGCTCTGGCTCTTGAAGAAGATACGTGGCGCAGGTGAGTCAGCTGCTTCAGCCTCCCATGCTGCGACAGAGAGACGTGATTTTCAGGCTGCTGTCACTTGAGCTGGACCCAGGGACTCATGGTTACTCAGCCGTGGGCACCCGTCTGGCTTCCTCGTACCCCACAAAAATCTGCACTGGGACCAAATACTATCTCTTGAAAAACAAATTATTTTTAATAATTCATTGGCTTACTGGGAGGTGTAGAATCCCAGCAGGACACTGAGGATATCAGAGGAGGAAAGGGAAAATTTGGGGCAGGCTGCATTGCAGAGCTGAGGACAGAGCAGCGCCACAGAGTAAACAAGTCCTGAGGAGAGAGGAGAGTCCTGAAATTAACTGTGGTTCTATGAAACCACAGGGCAAGTCACACTCCTTAGGTCTTTTCCTCCCTGCATCCATGCTTGTCCCTGTTATAGTCTACCATCCTCATGTCAGCCTTGGCTATCACTTTAAACATTAAAACTGAATGTGATTGGGTCCCTTAATTGCGTAAAGCCTTTCAGTGCTCTTGGGTTAAAGTGCAAGACTCTTAAGATGCCTATAATTCCTGGCGGGATGGCCGCCCTACCTCCCCGGCTTCTTCTCCTGACATGTTTCTCTTGCCCATGACTTTATGTCTAGCCGCACTGGAGGCCCATCCCCTGGATCTTTGCCCACACTGCTCCCTCCATCTGGAATGCTTCAGCCTATTTGCCTAGTTAATTCCTTTTCATTCCTCAAGCCTCAGCCCTCCCTGCCTCAACTGAGACTTTAAGCCCTCTTATTATATGTCCTCATGGGCCCCTGTGGGTTTTCTCTCTAGCTCTTATTGTACTTACTTATCAGTGTGAGTATCTGTTTTACAAATGCCTCCCTCTCCTCCTGAGAGACTGAATTACCCAACACCTGGAGCAGGGTACATGCCCAGTAAATATTTTTGAAGGAATAACTAAATAAGGGGATGAATGGATCGGCCAATAATAAATGATTTTACAGGACTTGCTTAAGGTTGTGCAGCTGGAATCTCAACTCAGTCCTGCTTAAGCCAAAACTTATGCTCTGGATAACTGTATTTTTACTTGCAGTTTAAAAACTTCTTTGAATCTATGATTTTATCCTTGCATTTCAAGATTCTCCAAAAAGAAGAAACATTACAACTATACAGTGAGGAGAAAAGTATTGAATGGACCAAGAGTCCAGGATTAAAGAGATTACAGTTCTGGGTGGTCTGTTGGAAAGGCAGTGAAAAACAAGAACCAAGTAGACAGAACTCCAGGAGGATGTGGCCTGACCCTGACTAGCTGCTCCCGGGATCTAAGCTCAGATCAGTCCCTGTGAGCAGCCCTGGCAGCTCCCATTAAGCCAGCAGTGGCTGCGGCGCAGATTCTCGGCCCTGCCTCAACCTAAATTAGGAAAAGGAGCCCCTTCCTCAAGGCATTCCTGCCCCCTGCTGAAAGTCATCTAATCCTACAGGACATCTCAAGGCCTATGTGTGGGGCTCCCCAGAGCTGTGCAAAGCACAACCTACACAATCATAAGCAGCAACCCAGAGGGATGAAAGGTCCATTAAATAAGGTCATGATTGAAACCGTGAGAAACTTGGGAATCGCTTGGCCGTGCTTCTTTGCATAAAGAAAACTTCCCTGCTGGTTTGTCTCCCAGGAGAAATTTTGTAAAATTTTGTAAAGGAGGATTTTGTCTCCTCCCACAGCTTCTGGCCATGCTCCTCCCTGCTCTCCCTCCCTGCTGCTGCAGCTTTTAGCGGCACACTGCGCAAAACCTCAGGCTCGTTCATTCTTTTGTTCCTTAAACATTTAATGCACGTCAATCCTGCAACAGGCTGTGTGCCGGAGGTTGGGGGAACAGAAATGAACAAAGCAGAGTCTTTTTCTCCACTAAATAGGGGGAAAAAAGAAAAAAATTACTGCTCTGCAGTACTGCCTTGGCTGCTAGAAGCTACCAGGGTAACCCAGGTTGCAAGTGTCAAAAATGAGAACAGGAGGGAGTTGCTCAAAGGTCACTCCTTCATCTAGACCCTCTCTCTTGAGTGACAGACATTCTATGGGAGTTCTGACCTCTTCTCAGGTTAAAATTCAGGATAAATTCCTAGCCTTGTTTGCTTTCAGCCACATGGATTTTTCCAACCCTTCCATGGGAATGGTGGCTGCTGGACAAGGGAGCCAGTCCAGCCTCCAGCAGGTCAGGTGCTTGCTTCTTCTCATGCTCTCATGATGTGGCTTGCTGGCCTCTGAAGCTGATTAACTGGGGCAAGACTGACCAACACAGATGCAGGCATGAGCACCCTCACAGGGCAAAGGACAGGACGTGTCTTCAGGAGCTTGTTGCTCACATCTTCTCAGCCCAGCAGCCCCTGGGGCTGGAGGCTCACTGGACTAAAAGAACAAAGGGACACAATTTCAGCAGCAGGTCCTGCAGTGCTGTGTTCTAGAAAGCAGAAAAAAATGAGCTGCCACCAAACATAAATGAACCATCTGACTTTCGTGGAGTCGGTCAGCCTATCAGTAGTCAGTGTTTACAGCGGGCTCACAGCACGTGGAACTGTCTGGGTGCTGAGAAAGAGACAGACGACCCAGGACTCATCTTTGACCCAGAGCCCACCTAACCCCCAGAATGTTCATTCTAGCTCCTTTTTTTTTTTTTTTTTCAGAGACAGGTCTCATTTTGTGACCCAGGCTGGAGTGCAGTCGTGCAATCGTATTTCACTGCCACTTCAACTTCCTGGGCTCAAGGGATCTTCGCACTTCAATCTCACATGTAGCTGAGACTACAGGCACATGTCACCATGCTCGGCTAATTTTTTAATTTTTTGCAGAGATGGGGTCTCGTCATCTTGCCCAGGCTATTCTCAAACTCCTGGGCTCAAGCAATCTCCCACCTCGGCCTCCCAAAGTGCTGGGATTACAGGCATGAGCCACCATGCCCAGCCCAACTCATCTTCATAAACAGAATAGCTGATCAGGAGCAATTGTAGTTGAGCATTTATTGGGCAGGCAGACTTTGGGAAGACTCTGTTCTCTTTACTCAGAGGATAAATCACCTTCTTGGCAAATGTGGGTCTGATTTCAAGAGTCTCAGGTGGAGGAAAGAGCCATGAGGAGGAAAGAGAGGAAGCTAGCTTGGCTAGCTAGTGAAGGGGTCCTGGGGGAAGGATCACCCACTTGTAACAATCCACTAACCTGTTACAAGTGTGTCCAGCTTCTCGGCAGAAGTACCAGAATAGGAGGAAGACACCAAAGTAGGACAGAGGGAAGTGAAAGATGTACTTTGATTGTGGCTGGAATCTTGCTTCCAGGAAGAAAGACTCTAAATTTTTAAAAAAATCAAAGCTCTTGCAGGAAAACTCGAAACAATACTCCTTACTCTCTCAAAATGCTTCAAAGTCTAAAAATATGGAACCTACTTTTCTAAGTAGCCTAAACAAGTCAACGGACATTTATCTTGGCAGTCAAGAGATTAAAATGATGATTTTTCAAATTCTTTTCTTCCTCCATCTGACCTCACCATTCCTAACCTATTATTTTCCTGGGAGGAAGGAGCCTTTTTTATTCTCTGTGGGAGGAAGGGGTTGTGCAGAATTCCTCATGTTGGTGCAGAAACACTGCATTGGTACATGTAAAAGGCCTCAAGGTGGGGAAGGTAGAGGAGTCTCAGAACCACAGGCACCATGGCAGTGAAGGGTGGCATGCATTGGTGAGAGGGGGCAGAGGGAGGGAAATTACAATGCAGGGAGCAGATTACAGTTACTGTTTTTGGACAAGGTCTTTGTATAAATATTCTTAGCATACATGTTGAGATTTTAGGGGCATCACTAGGCTTCCATGTGCCTCCAGGTATCTCTCAAACTTGTCTTTCATAATGATTAATGCTCCCATGGGGGGAAAAAATATATATATATATATGGTTTCAGACAAAGGTTTCACGACTCGAAGAGGCCACACTTAGCGTATTAGTTTCATATTGCTGCTGTTACAAATTACCACAAACTTAGTGGCTTAAACCAACACAAAATTATTATCTCACAATAATTCTGTAGGTCGGGAGTCTGACGAGGGTCTCACTGGGTTAAAAATTCTGCATTCCTGTCTGGAGAAGTTAAGCAAGAATATATTTCCTTGCCTTTTCCAGCAGCCAGCACTCCTTGAGTTATTGTTCCTTCCTCCAAATCTTCACAGCCAGCAGTAGCAGGTTGAGTCTTTTTCACCTTGCATCATTCATATCTCCTTTTCTACCTCCCTCTTCTACTTTTAAGGACCTCTTGGTGATTAAATTGGGCCCACCCACCCAGATAACCCAGGATAACCTTGCTATCTTGAGATTGGCTGGTTATCAGCTTTAATTTCATCTGCAATCTTAATTCCCCTTTACATGTAAGATCACATATCCACAGGTTCCAGGGATTTGGACATGGAGTTCTTTGGGGAGGCAATTTTTCTGTCAACCACACCTAGCATGCATATTTGTTACCTGGGACTGATAATCCTAAATTATAACATTAAATAACGTCCACTCTGAAGAATGCATAAAATGAGCTCCTGAGGCTTCGGCCAGGCACATTTTGAAAAGAAGGAATCAAAAACAGGTCACCTTATTGAGTACCTAAAAGGCTGGAGGTCCTGATGGGGACCCAATGCTTAATGTGAGGAGGTGGGAAAGGAAACAAAGAGTAGGTCCATAAACCTATTTGCCCTGCTCTTTATTTCTGGTTGCCCAAAGATGTTTAACCACGAAGGCTTTTAACCACCCATTCCAAGGCTCTCCACACCTAAGCAGCCTGATTTCCTTCCCTCTTCATGGTGTCTTTCTGCTTCGTAATCTCTGGGCCAATGAAGAGGACAGAGCAGGCCTTGACAAAGCATTTGGCAGCAGTAACTGCCAGTAGGACCTAGCAATGTTTCTCAATGTGTGGCCCACAATTCACCTGTATCAGAATCCTCTGACCCATTTTATCAAATTCTGGGAGTAGGATCCAGGAATCTGCATTTTAAAGAGTTCTTTCATGACACTGATGCAAGCTAAAGCTTGACGACCTCTAATTTACTGTTCCCTAATCTATGACCAGACTCTCCCAGCTCTTAGCAGCTCCCACAATTTGCCTAATCAATGTTCTATCCCTACTGTGATTCTCAGACAAAAAATATTTTTAACAGCATAACTTTTGTTCTCCTGCCTAGAGAGAGAAGAACAGACAGCGTAATATTTCAGTTCAGTTCTATGTTCTGTAACTGGGAATTCTGTAATATATCTTAAATATTAACCAAAAAGATGAAAACTGATTGATGCATAATTCATTAGTGGAGCTATTAGACCAAAGTACCTTTCATCATTTAACAAATTGACCCATAAACTATTTAAAAATCACAAAAGAAACAGTGTTGATTTATGCAGTTTGATTCTGGTTGTGAATAAATACAGTATAAAAGGAATATAATATTATATCACTGCTGACAAACTACCAATCCCAAGCAATTTACGTGGGGAATAGAGAAAGCACTTCTTAGAAATTAAAAATCTGAAAAACTTAAAAACAGTTTTAAAGGGGAAAAGAGGCAGAAGTCCCAGAACAAATCTAAGATCAGATTGGTGTTTTTCATTAGCAATACATAGGCTAGGTGCAGTGGCTCACGCCTGTAATCCCAGCACTTTGGGGGACCAAGGCAGGTGGATCACCTGAAGTCAGGAGATCGAGACCAGCCTGGCCAACATGGCAAAACCCTGTCTCTACTAAAAATATAAAAATCAGCCGGGCATGGTGGCACATGCCTGTAATTCCAGCTACTCAGGAGACTGAGGTAGGAGAATCGCTTGAACCCAGGAGGCAGAGATTGCAGTGAACTGAGATTGCGCCTCTGCGTTCCAGCCTGGGTAACAGAGCAAGACTCCATCTCAAAAAAAAAAAAGAAGAAAAGAAAAGAAATTCATAAAAGTTAGCAGCAATCTGAATTATTACTCAGAATAAAAAAGAACAAAATTTTAAAGATAATATTTTCATATATGACAATCTTTCACTCTTCTCCCTTCGACTTTATCATTTTAATTACTTTTGCAACCTTTAATCCAATCATTAGGTAGCCTTCTCTTTGAAAGAAGACAATTTTAATGAAATTTTTAATTGCGTAAGTATAAATAAATAAATACATCATATAAAATAAAAATGTCGTTACTGTTAAAGCTGACAGTCCCTTTGACCATCTTCCCAATTAATCCAGTCCCTCCTCCTCTCCCCAGAGGTAAGCGCTGATTGCAGTTTGTAATATATTCTTCTACATCCTATTCCATATGTTTACATGCATGTGTCCATGAAAAGCATTCAGAATTGTTTGGAGCATTTTTCACATAAATAGTATCATACTGTACACATTCTTCTACAACTTAACTTTTTTCTCCATTATGCCTCAGAGAACTCTTCTCATGTATAGTGGTAACTGTGTGCCAAATTTTGTTCTAACGTCTGGCACATATTATCTAATTTAATCCTCGTAGCAATCCCTTTAAATAGGTATTATTATCATCATTTCTCAGCTAGGGCAACTGATCTGGGTTTCCAAAGCACAGGGAGTAGTAAAGCAACTTGCTTCCACAATCGCACAGCTTGTAGTTGGTGTAGAGTTAAAAATTATAAACCTCAAATAATTTAAATTACCATTGACCTAAATTGAGACAAGAAGTCATCAACTTCAATAGCAGGAGCCCTCATATGATATAAGTGCTTCCCAAATTCATGCAAAGAATTAACAATTAGGCTTTGGTTTGATAGGTAAGACAGAAAGTTAGTAAATATTTAAATTTTGGTGATCATAAAAGTCAAATAAATCTATAATTATTTTGCATCTTCATGGCATACATTTTAAATTCTTACTCTGTTTTCTAAGAAAGGCAAAGGGCTTTAATAAAGCCAAGGACTTTGACTTATAACCTTGAGATCATGAATACTTGTTAAAAATTAAAATAAAATTTGTCAGAAATGTACTGTAGAAACTGTCACCCTGACCTCAGGATGATTTACTTCTGACTCTGACTTCACAGATCTGGTTCTAATTAACTCAACAAGTGCAGATCTACTTTAAATTAGGAGCATAGCTAAAGGCACTCTTCCCTTTAAAAAGTTATTTCACAAGTAAAATAAAATGATTCTACCATATTAAATTTAAAACATAATTTGGATTCTCCGTTTTCTTCAAAGTTCAAGAGCTATTTTTAAACATAGACAGTCTGGACTCTAGAGCTAACGCCCATTACACAATGGCACAACTACATCTACCTCACTCTTTTTACCTGCTGTCTAATATTCCACAGGATGACTACTGCCACAGTTTATTTGGACATTGACCTACTGATAGTCATTTAAATGGTTGTTAATACTTTGCAATTCCTAATAGTGCTGCAAGTGCAATATGCCCTTTCCATTGTGCTGCTACACAAGTATTTCTCTAGAGCAATGGTTCTCAATGTGTGGTCCCCAGACCGGTAAAATTGCCATTAGCTGGAACGAATTAGAAATGCAGACTCTCAGATTCACCCCTAGACTTGGTGAATCAGAAACTCTGGGGATAATACCTGGCAATCTGTGTTTAATAAGCAGGGCGTGGGGGGTGTTCAATGTACCCTTAAAATGGAGAACCATCACACTAAAGATACAGAGTGGCACAACTGCTGGAACATAGTAAACCCCATCTTTGAAGGCCAAAAATTAAACTTCCCCATAGTATCAAGTGTAAAGATGAAATGTCAGAAATATTAGCAGTTAAATTTGACTTTTTAGGAAAATCTTCTTAGACTTAGGAATCCATTAAACTTGTCTAGGAAAATCAAGACTAGTTTCAGAACTCAAATATGTTATCTAACAAAGCGTATATTAGGAAAAGTAAATTTGGACTTGAACTTTATATTTAAAGATTAATATAATGTTAAAGAGGTCTTCATGGATCACAGTCTGAGAAGGTCATCTGACACATGAAGAGACTAAGCCCACAAAGGTTAAAAATCGTTTCCATATTCACTGGGCTGGTTAGCAGCAGTGATGATGGGAACTTTGGACCCTGGCCCTGGTCCAGTCCATCAAACATATCATTCATATTATGCTTAATCAAAGAAAGGCTTTAAGAAAGGTTTTACCACAACCTTAGAAAATCCTAACACACAGATTATCCTGAAAGTGATTTCAAAAGGAGCAAGAACTGCATGTTTATTTTAGAAGAATGTTGCTGAAATCAAATGATTCTAAGGTAAAGAAAATATTGTCATGAACAACTTCAATGACAATCTCATTGTCTTATCCTTTAATGGAACATTTTTATTGCAAAATAAAATATATTTATTGATGTTTAATATTATAATATGAAAGAGAAATTTTGAAGTGTACCTACATTCCTAATATAACACTTGTCTTTACATTTCTGTGTAATCTGTCTATTCTCTATACATATACACTTATTTTCACCCAGTGTGCTATAAGGCACACAAGTATTCTGCATTTTTTTAATATTTGGCAAACATTCTTCTGTGTTTTCCATGTTGCATAACATTCATAGTTAACTTATGGCTATTTAATAGCCTATGAGATATGCCATAATTTATTTGGCTGTTTTTGGATCTGTAAATGGTCTCAGATATGCTTATATTATAAATAATACTACAATAAACTTCATGTGACACATATTTTTCCTTCTTTTGAATTATTTCCTTTGGTTAAACTCCAAGAGGCTGACTATGAAGTCACTGAGCACGGATGTTCATGGTTCTTGAGCAGCAGTACCAAATTTGCTCCTCAACGTCCCAGCAGAATTTTCACTGGGAGCCCCCACAAAAGTCTCACACCAAGTGCTTATCCCAAGGGGATAAAGACAAAGTCAAAATTAAATCAATTTTAACAGAAACTAGGCTTCAAATTAGGAAAATTAGACCCAAATTTAAATTAGACCCAAAACACTACCCTAGATTCACACTTCCAATTATTTACCTTTAACTAGGTTCAATACCAAGAATCCTTCTCAGTAACTTGAGAAAATATAAAATACAAAATGGGTATATAGTTCCTGACTTATCAACTAGCATGAAATTTAACCAATTAGCTTTGGAAAACCTTCATTTCTCAACTTGTCCACCTGCAAAATGGGAGCAAATGTATTTGCCTATCTTGAAGAGGAAATGTAAATAAAAATGAAGTGAGATTGATGAGTAAATACTTTCACCTTTCTAAAATTCAGCTTGATCATCACTTTTAAGAACCATTCAGGTCTAACGGAAAGCCATGGAGTTGCCGTCAGAGACAGGATGGTGGCCGGATTCTAGAGTGTGCTCTCTGCCCTGTCAGCTCAGAAAGCCTGCATGACAGTTGTCTTTTGCTAAAAGAGTCTACGGGTGATGAATGACCCAAACAGTGGTACTATTTTTTTGTTATGAATGAAGTAGAACTCATTCATAACAGAAAACGGTTTATGAATCAATTATTTATAACAAGAAATATATCTCCCAGGATACTGGAGTGATCTAGCCAGTACTTTATCCCCCCATAGGTAAAATCTTCCAAGGAAGCCAAATTATAATTAGGACAAAGGCTGCTTGGTAAGCATGGAATCAGACCTTGGGAGTCGGCTCTATGACAAAAATGTTGGATAGCTCTGGGCTCTGCAGCATCCCACTCGACCCAGATGTAGAGCTTTTGTCCTAGTACCCAGGACAGCCTCTCTAGTCAGCACTTGAATGGCACTGCCAAGGTCAACCTCTGAGAATTCTCCTTTTCCTTGCTCCTATGCTGACCATCCTCCTACTGAAGGACATTTTTTCCTCCAGATATGTTAATAGCTTAAATCCAGTTCCAGTTAGGTTTTGTTGATCTGGGACCAATTCCATCCCCTCAGAGATGACTTTGCTCTTATCTGTTATGTGTTAATTGATGGTCCACACTCAGCTTAATGAGTTGCCAAATTAATGGGTTACCTCACTGTCACTTCCATCTTACAACTACAACAATGCAAAAATTAATAACTCACAAAGAGTTGTCAATCCAGACCTTGCCAGACTTGGTACTTCTCTAACTAAGGCATTTGAAATGAGCCCAATCATTATTAGAATGTACATAGGTTCTTCTAAAAATACCAAAACAATTCCTCTCTTTAATAAGATAAACTGCAATCCCTGCAATCTTGTTTAAATTATAAATTTACTTGGCAAATCTTTTCTTCAAAGTTTATAGGTAGATTTTAGCTCAACTCAATCTTGTTAAATTTTAAAAGATCCTGAATCAAATAGATTCAAACTAATAAACTTTGAGTACATTACTCCATGAACTGAAAACAAAAACAAAAGCTGGTAAAAAGGTGGATTCTCCCCCTATCGCCAGAAGCATGTCACTTGCTAGTAACCTTAGTTCTCTAACCAAAATGTCACTATGCATGAGAACTTAACCCAAGCTGATTTCAGCTGTTTATCAGCTGTTTCCCAAGATTATCCTGCCATTTGCTACAACTGGATGAACCTGGAGGACTATGCTAAGTAAAATAATCTAGACACAGAAAAATAAACACAGTACTGTATGAGCTCACTTATAAGTGGAATCTAAAAAAATTGAACTCATAGAAGCAGGAGTCGAATGGTGGTTGCCAGGGCTAAGGGGTGAGGGACATGGGGAGATGTTGGCCAGAGGGTACAAACTTTCAGTTATAAGGTGGGAAAGTTCTAGCATCTAATGTGAGCATGGTGACTATAGTTAATAATGCTGTACTGTCTACTTCAAATGTGCCAAGATAAACAAGTTAAGGAAATGAAATTATGATTAAGTGCTAAGAAGAAAACAAACAAGAAGCCGAGATGGAAAAACCATGGGAGAGTCTATTTTAACTCAGTTGGTTAGGGAGGGCCTTGCTGAGAGGCTTGTGTTTAAACTGAAAACCGAAGGTTATGAAGGATCAGTTCTATGAAGGATAATGAGGAACATTACAGGCAAAGGAAACAGCATGAGGTGGAAAAGAGTGTGATGTGTTCCAGAAACTAGTGGAAGGCCAGGACTGGATTACAGTGAAAGAGGGGGAAAGTAGCATCAGATAAAAAGATGTAGGCAGAAGCCAGGCCATGGCGCCTTGTAGATCATAGAAGTGTTTCATTTTGTTCTAAATATGAAAAAATGATAGGGAGAGTGTTTAGCTGGGGAGTGGTATTTTTTAGCAGATTGCTCTGGAGGCTACATGGAAAGAGTTTGGATGGAAGCAGAAGCAGGGAGCTCAGTGAAGAGGCTACAGCACTGGTCCAGGTGGAGATACTGGTGACCTGGACAAATAATGTGACAGAAGAGATGGAGAGAACAGGAAAGATTTGAGCTAAATTTTTGAGATAAACTACCAGAACATACTGTAATTAAATAGTAAGTGGCTTTGGTAGGGAAAAAAAGGAAAGAACTATATCAAAATATCATGCTGAAGTGGAAAAAAAAAAACCTTAACATTTCATTTTATAGAAAAGAATCAGAGGCTCAAAGGGTTGGAGTTATTGATTGGCTCTGAGATTTGGGGCTGATTCATAGCAGAGCCAGGACCAAAACCCAGTCTCCTGGCTCTCAGCCTAGTGGTCTCATTTCTCTTTCTTCTCCCAGAGCAGCCAAATCATCTTCATGGCCCCAGCCAGGCAGGAGAGTGAGAGCATGGTAGCCACACTCATGGCATTTATCCTCCCCTCCATTCTCGTACCTTCTGGATGCTCTAGTCATATGGAAGGTTAATCATTTCCCTACCCACCACTGTAGACAAAACCCTATACTTAGCCTTTGACATGGACATGGAATACAATGCCGATGGAGAAGGCTCACTGTGAGTTCCTTTACTGGGTGACAGATGCTGATCTTAATGCTTTGCATATACCATGTCACTTAATCTTTACAACACTGCTCTGCAATAGGTACTAATATTAAAGTCATTCTTTAGATTAGTAAAATGAGACACATAGAACTTGAATCAGCTGTTCCCTAAGCCCCATGCAAACAGTACCACTGTCCCCTTAGCCATCCAGCTTTGAGCTGGGGAGAGTTCAGGCTCCTTGATGCCCACAGCTTCTATTCTGCCCTATTCTCATTACCTGTTGTATGGTGGTGATACTTTCTCTTTTTCAGCTACATGCCAGGAAGTTTCTTTGTGGGTAATTATATGGGAATAATTGGTCTTTATGTAAGCATTGCCTTGGAGGATATGAAAGACATAACTTTCAGGCAGCCAGAGAACCCAGGAGGCTGCTTGTAATCACTCACTAGGTTTCCTCGTCTCTAGAAGTAATTATAGATTGCAACCACAAATCACCACTTCAATTGGGTCTACACACCTTACCTTCTTCCCAAAATTATAATAGCAATTTTCTAGGGAAAGATTAAGGGAGAGGCGCAGATCCCTGTGGTTCTGTTTTCCTGCTGGAGGTTTTCTTATAAGGAGCAGGAAGGGCATGCTGTCACCCGGGGAATAAATGTTGTGGCCCAATCGCAGCCTTTTGCATTATGGGATATGACTTGGGACATGCAGTTGGGAGGGACATTAGAGAGTCTTAATTTAGGCTCTTTTGGTTGCACATAACAGAGACCCACCACAAATCACCTAAACCAGGGGGAGGGGATTGGAGTGTTTCATGGCTGCAAGAAAAGAAGTATAAGCAGACCTCAAGTAGGATTCATGTCTAGAACTGAAAGTCATCAGCATTCTCTCTTCTTATTTGCCACAAACTCAGTGGTGAACACAGTTATGAGGGTAACAGAACATCTCGAGGTATGTACGTATATACTCCCTGAAGCCCAAACTGCCCCACCACACCCTCTGTCATCTCCAACCCCACCACTATCACCATCACTCTCCAAAACGGAGAGTACTCCAGTTGTCTATTGCTGTGTAGTAACTACCCCAAGAGTTAGTGGCTTAAAGCATCAACCATTTTATTAAATTTTATGATTTTGTGAGTCAGGAATTTAGGCAGGACTTAGAGGGGTGATTCTTCTGTTTCATGTGGTTTCAATGGAGGTCACTTGGTGGTAGTCATCTGGCAATGGGCTCATTTAGGGACCCAAGACAGCTTCATTCACATGTCTGGCACCTTGGTAGGGTTGCGTGGAAGACTGGCCCAGCTGCGACTGTCAAGTGAGCACCTACCCAAGGCCTCCCCAACATGGCAATCTTGGGGCAGTCAAATTTCTTACCTGGTAGCTCAGTACTCCCCAGAAACCCAGATGAAAGCTGCAAGGCTTCTTTTGATTTAGCTTCAGAAGTCTCAGAGCAACACATTGACCACATTATGTTATTGAAATAAGTCATTAAAGCCAGCTCAGATTCAAAAGATGGGGAGTTAGACTTCATCTCTCAATAGGAAGAACATCAATTAACCTGTGGCCCTCTTTAATCTACCATAGACAGGCTGCTAGACAAGTATCTACCAGCTTAAATATTTACTGCTTGCTTAGATCCAAGGGAAAGATAAATGAGAAGTAAGACATCAAATGGTTCAGGGTACTCAGGGGACAGAGCTTCAGAATGGGCAGTTATAGGACTTATCCTCTGGGTGGTTCCTGTGGGAGACCTAGCCGCCACCAATCCTGCTCATTTCACTGATGTTGTGATACCTTTAAGAAGTGTTGAAAAAAGGAATATGAAGGAAAATCTGTAAAAGGAGGATAGGAATAGTATATCTATTTCACAGGGTTGTGGGGATTCAATAGATTTTATATATGTAAAAAAGTGCCTGGCACACAGTAAGTACCTTATAAGAATTCATTATCATCATTATGCTTGATGGACCATATGAAAATATTTCCTAACCCTAGCTAGGCATCAAAATCTAATGCCTCAGAGGCTGACTTTTCAGGACTGCAAAGGGAAGGAGAAATGTGGTTTACAACTACTTGACTCCATTTATATGCAAATTACTAGCAGTAATTCATTCAAGATTCTCAAAGTAAATAACTTTCAGCTAATGTATTCTCTAACCAAAACAATGATGCCATTTTAAAGCTCTCAGGTGCTTGTCCATGAGTAACAGGAGTTTATTACATAAAGAGTAGATCATTGAGGTGACTATTTGGTAACACTGACCACTTTTCTTGCAATTCCCAGAGTCCCAGAGAGGCTTGCTACAATCCTACGTAGCAGGAACAAGTGGCTTCCCCTCCACTGGCAAAGCCATCAATTGATGGGGCTACCCTGATACCAAACCCTACCTCTTTTAGTAAGCTGAAGGAAGTTTCTGCTTCTTAAGAAGTAAACTACTGGGGTTCCATCATTAGGCTTTCAGGGCCCCACACATTCCCAGATGCCTTAGCTTCATTCTTCACTTTTACAAAGAAAGACCACTCGTGGGAAAAGCTCACACAATGCTTTTGTATGGGACACCTGGAGACTGTTCTAACACACTGCTGGATTGGTTCATTGCAGCTTGGACACTACATAACCTCCAGTAAATGAGATGGAGATGTTGGCACTGCTTTGGCAGAGTGTTAAGGATGGAGTAGAAAAATTCAGAAAAATGGAAATGTAGAATGGACATATTATGTGAGACCTGAAAACCCACCAAATGAATGTAATCTAGATGGCCCAGAAAACATTCTCTTCATTAAGCCAATAAAGAATGCACTGCAGAGAGGAGCCCTAAAATATCTGAAAAGCTTTGTTAGATGTCTTTTGAAGGTTGTGGTTGAAAATTGAAAAAATGTGCCATTGAGATGGGCTCTACAGAATAAGTGTAGAACTAAAAGGATTCTGGAATGGCAAATGGTAGTGCATAATTGTCAGAGGCAAGGTGAATGTCATTATCATACTGGTCAGCAAGACTTAGAGTGGCAACAGGGTGCCTTGAATACCAGGGATCTGTAGTGATTGTAGTGTTGCAAGGAGGGAAGATAGATGAGAGTAAGCAGAGTATTACCTGACTTCTATAAAATGAAAGAGCAGGAGTGTAGAAACCTGCATGAGTTGAATAATTAGAAACTATGGTCTCTCACCTCATTTCCAAATCTAAGTCAGTACAGAGACTTAGAACCCACTGATTTAAGGGAAGGTTAGGTCTGCTTAGGAAGGAACCTACAGCAACAACACCATAAATAAAACAAATATTCCTGCTAAACCTTCCCCAAAGGTACATGTGTCCATTTGCTAGGGCAATGATATACTGGGGAAAGGGAAATATCTAGGTCTGCGCTACTTGAAATGCAATTGTATACCTTGGAAGGACTGGGGTCTGGGGGAGGCCAGATGATAAATGAAATTCTGTTTATAAGTGTATAATCACAATACACTTCTTAATAGCTAGCAGAACCTTCACATTGATTTCCTGACCTATGAAGTAATAAGAGTCATTGTAATAGGAAGAGTTAGGTGGATGCCCCTGAAACTGTTCCCACACCTAGCCAAGATAATAAATCAGAAACAATGCCACATCCCAAGTGGACTTGCAGAACTTAGAGACATCATTGAAGACTTACAGCACATAGGGCTGGCAGTTGCCATCAAGTCACCTGCTTGTTCCCTGCGAAAACCAGATAGATCATGGCAGAGAACCATGGACAACCATGAACTTAAATGATGACCCAAATTTCAGTAGCTGTGCCAGACATAGTGTCTTCACTAGAACAAATCAACTCGGCCTGTGACACTTGGTATATAGCCACTGTCTAGCAAGTACATACTTCTCAACCTTTATCAGTAAGGAAGATCAAAAGAGGTTCACATTTTTCATGGAAAGGAAAGCAGTATGCATTCATTGTGTCTTATCTGAGGGTTCTCTCTCACAGTAGAGTCTGCAGAGACTTTGATTGCCTTGACATTCTGCAGACATCACATTTGTCCACCATATGGATAACATCAATGCCAATTACACCTAGGGAGCAAGAAATAAACTAATTTAGATGCCTCGGTAAGACATATATGTGCTAAGAGGTGAGAGAAAAACCCCACAAAGATTAAAGAGCCTGCCACATTGCTGAAGTATTTAGAGGTAGAGCGATCTGGGATATGCTGGTTAAATCCTACCTAAAGTGAAGGAAAAAATACTACAGTACTTTGTAATCCTGACCACCATGAAAAAGATATAGTGCTTAGGGGAATTTTTTTGGATTTGAGTGCTCTAATTTATATAACTAGATTTAGTTATATAAATGTAGTTTTTAGTGGGGTTACAGAAAAAGAGGACTGCAGCAGATGAAGTGTGGTGCAGGCTGCTCTGCCGCTTGAACCACATGGCCCAATGGATACATCATGAGCTAGAGACATCCGCAGAAGCTAAGGATGGTGTATCGAGTCTGACAAGACCCAATAGGAGAATTAGGGTTCTGGAGCAATACCATGCCTTCTGTGACAAAGAAACGTTTGCCTTTTGGAGGAAAAAAACCCTCCTGGAGAGCTACTGGGAACTGATAGAAAGTGATTGACTACAATCCATCAAATCATATGGTCACCTGAGCGCAGCTGTAATGCATCACTGTAGAATTCAGGATGGTACATTCATTCAGAATGGTACATTCAGGATCAAACTCAAGCACGTTCCAAAGGCAGAAATTAATTTTATCAACCACTGATCCTAAGTCTCATGGCACTTAACCTTTGTTTTACTGACATCTTTCCTCCAGTCGCACCAATGGAAGAGGAAGATTCTCAGGCCCAGTTCATAGATGGGTCTGCTCAGTAGATGAGTGCTGACTATAAATGCACTACTTCTGCTCTAAACCCCCAGGCAGGAGTGGCCCCGAAAGACAGTGCAGAAAGGAAATCTTCTCAATGGACAGAACTGGGACTACAAAATGTGGTGGTTCACTGTGTGTGGAGGAAGAAGGGGTCTGAGGTACATATATACCTGTATTTTTGGCCAGTGGTAATTGGTTTGGTTGGTTGGTCAGGATTCAGGGAGGAGCAAAAATGAAAGATTAGAGAAAAGAAAGTCTGGAGAAAAGGCATGTGAATAAACCCACAGAAGTATACAAATCTTTGTATCGCGCATTCATGCCCATCAGTGGGCGCCATTCTGAGGAGACATGCTCTTTGCTGGGAGGAATAAGAGTTCTCTGTGGGACCAAAAGGATTGTGTCCCTCACCAAGGCTGATCTAGTTGTTTCACTATTAAGAGTCAATCTGCTACTGAGAAAAGCCTGACACAGGGTCCTCTATAGAGCATCATCCCTTTCAGAGACAGGTCAACCACCTCATGGCATGGGACCACTTCTACTCTGAAGACAGCTGTGATCTGTATGTAATAGAATTGACACATACTTTGGATATGGGTTTGCCTTCCTGCCCACAGTGCCTATGCCAGCCCCACCACCCAAATGCTTACATAATATCTGCCCTATCTGCATGGTATCCTGCACAATATTGCTTCAGACCAAGTGACCCAATTTATGGTGAAGAAGTTGGGCTAATGTAGACATGACCGTAGGATCTTCTGGTCTTAACGTCATCTAACAGAATGGTATACATGGCTTGTTAAAGGCTCAGCTGTGACACCAACTCAGGCACACTAACCTGTAGGGTTGGAACACTACTTTCCAAAATGCTGTTTATGTGCCAGACTAATAACTAGAATACAAAGGTAAACAAATTAAAAGGTAGAAGTAGTTTTGGTCTCTATTACCTTATTTACAGTGAACCATTTATAGAATTTATGTTTTCTCACCCTGCAAACCTAAGCTCTTCCAAAATATACATCCTGATCCATGAAATTGAAAATCAGGGGACACAGAACAGGTTCCACTGAGTCTGAAGCTGAAACTACCTCTTGGTCATCGTTTGCTCCTTTCGCCTCTAAACCAACAAAGAAAGGAGATACTGTATTGGTGGAAGTGAGTAGTCCTCATTGCCAGAAAGAGCAAGGTTGCTACCATACAATAGGAGCATGAAGGAGTATGTCTGGAACCTATGGGATTCATAGGACATCTGCTGGTCTTATTAACTGTCATATTGTGAACAGACAATTGCAACAACCATGACTGGACAAAAGAAGTTAGATAAGGACTCCATCCCTCAGAGATGGATGTCTGGGTCAATCCAGCAGGCAAGCAACCTATAACAATGAAGGCTGGCTGAGAGTGAGGAAAACAAAGATTGGGTCACAGCAGAGGGAAGTGTGGTTATTAATTATGACCTCTGAAAACAACCGCAGCAGCAGAGATCACAGCTTGTTCCCTAAACCTGAAGTTTGCAGATATTGTAGCTGGCTGGCAATTCGAAGAGTACTCTATGATAGATTGGACTTCATGTGAGAAAGAAAGGAGGGAAGACAAGCCAATATGAGTAATGCAAGAGGTGGACTATATTGAACACTTCGTTTTCTCTCAGTCTCAATTCTTATTCCAGCTGCTGTCACAGTGACTGGTTCCACACAAGCCACTGTCATGCAGAAACAACCTGGTAGTGCCTTGTCTTGAGCCACAAAACTCTTACCTCTCATTCCCTGCTTCAGGACTCCTCTGAAGCTACTAGACCATGCAAAGAAATCTACTCAGCTTTCATGCATGCACACCCCAGGAGTGCAGGGAACTTAATGCCCACGTAGCTAACCTTGACCAATGCAAGAGGGAAACTGATAGTTAAAGGCTTCTTCCTTTTGACCCTGGAAGCCAGTGCTAAGATGCACTTCCCAAGATTCCTCAGAAGTGTCTTCAGAATTGAGCAGCAATCAGCAACAGCAGTAGCCAATTCATTTATATGCCTTTGCACTGGCTTTCCCTGTGAGTTGCTGGAGTCAGCTGACACTGACTCAGGGGAGCCGATTGTGCGTATCTCTCCCCAACTCCACATTTAGCAATGGAAATTGGGCATGGTCAGAGCATTTACACCATGGAAAATAGTAAATGTCATAATCAGGGTTAATGCTTTTTCCAGAAAGTTGGCTAATAAACATTTACCAACACGTGACTGCTTTATTTCCTTCCTTCCTCACCCACTTGGTTCCTAAAACCTGATTTCTCCAATTCCATTACCAAATAAACTACCTGGACATAAGCTATTGTATCAGACTCTGCTTAGACTAGAGTCTAGGCTGAAACAAATACTTTCCTTAGGGTGTTGTTATGAGGTTTAAATGGGATCATATTGTAATAATGTGACTATGGCCAAGACTGAACAGCCTAGACCTAGAAAAATATACCTATCTTAGATGGTTTTATTTTTCTCAAGGTCTCTTAAGGACCTTGAGACTAAGGTACTTGGAATTTTAGCTGTCAGGAACCCTGAGGCTAGAAACAAGGTGGGTGTTAGGATGGAGGCAAATGGGACTTCCTCCAGTCTTGTTGCCTGAACAGGGTGTCTTGGAAAGGTTGAGAGAAAAATGTTCTGGTGGGGTCCTGCCGAGGAAGGCTGGGCTTGCAGCACCTCTGGGCTGTTAGTTTGTTCCATCCTTCCAGCTTCTCTGCCAGGTATTATAAAGCTTGAACTCCAGCCCCAGCAAGAAGCAGCAGAAAGAAGCTGAGCTGATTCTTTGGTCTTGGTAGAGAGTGAATTTCAAGCATAGCATGTGGCTGACTCTGAAACCCCTTCTGACCTTTCCACCTGGTTTGTGGGCATACACATCAGGAAAATGGCTAGGTGTGTTTGTGTACATGTATGTGTGGTTTAGGCAAAGAAAGCTGTATCCCTAAAGCTGCACTGTTCAAAATGGTACCTACTAACTACATGCAACTAGTATTTAAATTTAAATCAATTAAAATTAAATAAAATGTTTAATTGAGTTCTATGGACAACTAGCCATATTTCAAAAACTAAATAACTACATGTGGCTAGTGGCTATCATATTGGACCATCCAGATATAGAATACTTCCATAATCACAGGAAGTTCTTTTGGAAGGTGCTTTAAAATAGCTGTGTTATTCGGATCCCAGGCCTAGAGTGTTGTCAACAACCATACCAATGGGGAAGGATTCTCCTCTATTCCCTACACCTGGAAGGCTGTATGCATCAATGGAGAAAAAGGATTCGCCTCTATTCCCTACACCTGGAAGGCTGTTGCCAAACCTCTGAGCTCCCTTCCCACACTGAAGCCAAAGACAACAGCCCGGGCACTTGGGAACACCAGCGACACCTTGTAGCAGCAAAAATGTCACTGGTTTCTGGTTTTCTGAACTGGTTTCTTGTTTTCTGTCCTCTGAACATGTGTAACCAGACCATCCTACCGTGCTTGAGCAGAATTATAATATTTAGTGATCGTTTCCCACGTGGCAGAGACTGATAACATTGATCCGATTCGACAAGAAAATATACGTGAAAAACTTAGCACAGTCTCTGCAGCGTGGGAAATGGGTGCTTGGGTGCTTATTGATATTACCCCCATTTTAGAGATGAAGTAACTGAGGCTCAGGTAGACTAGTCTGAGCGTCTTCATGGTGAGGCTGGTAAAAAGGCTGTTCTTGTGCTATGGATGGGATTTCGTAGCCATGTAATTTGAATATTTTTTTTTAAATGACTTCATTCTCATCTCAAAATAATGAAGTGGGATAGAGGATGTATAAGTGCAGAGCTAAGGAGGAATGTTGTAATGTTAATTTTCTTTCTCCATCCCCTCATGTTTTGGAGAGCTGCCTTCCTGTCAGACTTTTATTATCCACGGTGGTAAATCAAACTTCCCAATTTGCAGATTCCTAACCCCAAAGGAATACCTTCAAAGACTGTACTTCAGCAAGATTGTATATAGTTCGGAAAATAAATTCAATTATATTTGAAATAATAAACTTGTTACCAAATTATATGCCATTTAAGAGAGACAAACAATGCCCATTCTGAGTTCATTTGGCAGCCATTTAAGAGCCTTTTTATAAATGTTTAGCTAAAGAACAAAATTATAGTACTACTTACAAAAGTTTTTCAAGGTCTCCAATTGCCAGGTTTTTTGCAACTCAGAGACTGTCTTCTGCTGCATATCAAGTGTGCTTTCTTGAGCTTCCACCACCTGTCAATCATTCTGAGTCCTTAATTAGGACTCTTCCAAGGAGACTCTGACATCCCAGAAAGTGATGCTTCCAGTCGGCTCCTCACCCTCTTTCCCAGATCAAAAACCATGTCAGCAGACACGGTCAAAAGTGGCGCTTCCTACTTCATGAGGAGACATTTTAAAGGGCAGATTTTTTAGCTGTGAGTGGAGGAGACAGAGTGTGCTTTGGGAATGCTGAGTTGTCGGAAGCCAGGGCAACAGAAACGCTGTGCCTGACAAAATGGCTTCCAGAACCCCACCACAGCCAACAGCAACGGAATGTTCTGATGATGCTGTGTGGCTAAAAAGTTATAGGTATTGACTCCTGAAAAGTACACCCTCATCAAAAACAGAGCCGGACACTGCCGACAGGGCTTCCAGGCACCAGCTGTGTCCACAGCTGTTCTGCTTCACAACTTCCCTGATGAACCAGCATTGTTGTGTTGAGGAAGGGTTGTTCTATGCTGCCTCTGATTCAGAAAAGCCAACGAGAGCCAAGAGGGGGAATATGAGCAGAAGCAAAGGGCAGCTGGGGCTAGCCAGCAGAGAGGAGGAGAGCCAGATCATGAGCGATAATTGTTGGGAATGGAAAGAACATGGTGCTAGAATTCAGAAGACAGGTGCTATGGTCCTGGCGGGGTCGTTAAATCTCACAGCCTGCACTCTTTTAAAAAAAAATCTTTTTTCTTTTTTTTATTATTATTATACTTTAAGTTCTGGGATACATGTGCAGAACGTGCCTGCACTCTTATTTAAATGATACCCTTGCTTCTGGAGGACACACTGGCTACTTGGAAAGTCACGACATTGAGTACCACCCCAAAATTACATGGGCCTCACCCCCATTGAGTCTTTTTTGAATCCTAATTCAATCAGCTCCTCTCTCTCCATTTATGGGAAATAGGTGACTGCCAATCCTCACCGCCAGCTGCTGCTGGCCCTATTCAAGGACTCTTGTTTCCGGCACTGCTGTGGCTCCGCCCCCAGACGCTGGATGCTCTTGCTGCTCAGGCTCTGCTATTGTTACCAAACCAACCTGGCTCTGTCTGCCCACGTGCAATGGAAAGCCAACACCAAGGCATCAGCCTTTTGTAAAAAGAAAAGTTTACTGCAAGGCTGCCAAGCAAGGAGACAGGAGGAGTCTGGCTCAAATCTGTCTCCCTAAGCTGGGGGCTAGAAGAGGTTTCACAGGCAGAGGGCAATGAGGCATAATCAGATTGGATCTTGCAGTGAGGTGATGTCAGGAGGTGTGATCTGACTGGATCATACCATGGAGTGATGCCAGGGCTTGATCTGATTGGATCATGGATCATGCCTTGTGATATCTGCTTCTTAATGAGGTCCCCATCCTTGGTCTGAGCACTTAAGTTTCTCCTGTAGTTGCATACGGGGTTTGTCTGGGCATGCTCAGGTTACAAAACTTGAAACCTGGGGTTCATGGAAACTGAAAAAAACAACTCACAACTTTGATACAGATTAGTCTGGCTTTAGAGTTACAGTCTCATGGGCAAGAGCAGAGGGACACCAGTCTTCCTGGCTTGGCATCACTGTGGCTCTACCTCTTTGCCATTGTCTCTGAACTTCAGATTCATAGATATTTCCGTGAAAACAGACTTTTTTCCTCCAAATGTGACAACTTTCTCAGTCAGTGTTAGACATCTTAGTCTCATACAGGGATCATCAAAACCTAGGGTAACCATATCACTTATATCGCATCATTTATGCTTCTGAGAGCACAGGGGAATTATTAATAAACCTGCAAGGATGACAGGCAAAAACTTGGCTGTCTCAGACAAACTAGACTTATGTCCAGCCTCTCAAGAAAAGAAAAAACTCAACCACTCTGGGCTCTGAGGTTTATCACCACCTCTGGGGAAAGCAAGCTTTTCAGGGGCCAGTAGGAGTGATGTATGGGGCACCTACTTGGGGTTCACATGCTGGCCCCTTTATTGAGTTCATTCTGAATCCAGAAGCTTGGCAGAGTTCAGCCAGATGGCAGGGTGAGCGCCCTGCCTTCCTGGTAGTCTCTTCTTCTGCAAGGGAATAGGAGGCCTTCACCCTCCTTTGTTCAAGAGTCTATTTCTAGGGGCCTGTCACCCCAGGGTCCCTTCTCCAGCTTTCTCAGGAGGCCCCACATCATCAGGCAATTAGCTCTCTAGTGGGTATAACTGCTACTGCTACAACCACTGTCCCAGGGGTAGGGTGGTCCTAAGTGTCCAAAGCCAGAATAAATCTACAAGATGTGTCTCTTCTCAGCGGGAAAGGCAGGCTAGAGATTCACTATGGAACTATGCTTCCAGGACAATTTGGAGCTCAACAGAGATGACAGGATCTGATATTCAGATTGGAAGCCTCCAGATGCCTATTTTGAAGAAAGGCAAAGAACAAGAAGACTGAGGGGAAGAGAGTAAAATCAAATTTTATACACAAAGCAAAGTAGCAATTTCTAAAATGATGGAAATGCCAATCCATGGAGCTCCTTCACCTAAAAATACCCCCAGTTTCTTTTAAAATGTCCTCACAACTGAGGTGAGAGGGTTTGGCAGTGGGGAGGGAACAGGATCTAGCAGGGGACAACTCTGAAAGCAACAATCATCACTTTGTGAATCACTAATCCGGCTTAAGAAGAGCCGCTCGAGAAACACCGCCAGCTTGTCTCCAGCTCCTAGGAAGCAGAAGGATCCTGAGCAGAACTGCCTGGGGCCTTGCTGGATGTCGGGCCACGCACTTTCCAGAGCAAGGCTGGCCCTGCCAAACTCAGACAGAGGGCTCACACTTTTTCTTACCGTGGAAAATAAAAAGGAGACAAGTGTTTCCAAAGCTTAATAAAGTAAAAATCCAATATGGAATTTCTGTAATGGTTTCATCTATATAAAAACTAGGTCGTCATCTGAGCAGAGACCCGAAGGGAACAAGAAGAAATGTAATATTCACATTATAGGAGTAGCAGGGTGGTAAAGATGATTTCCTCTGTGTCTTCTTTTCCTATTATATAGTTATTTCCTATTGTATAATTTTTTCCATTACCTTTAATGGCAAAAACCGCAATTACTTTTGCACCAACCTAATAGCAGCTATAACATTAAGAATAATTTGGCCGGGCACGGTGGCTCACAGCTGTAATCCCAGCACTTTGGGAGGCCGAGGCAGGCGGATCACTAGGTCAGGAGTTCAAGACCATCCTGGCCAACATGCTGAAACCCCGTCTCTACTAAAAATACAAAAATTAGCTGGGCGTGGTGGCGCATCTATAGTCCCAGCTACTCCGGCGGCTGAGGCAGGAGAATCGCTTGAACCCCAGGAGGCGGAGGTTGCAGTGAGCCGAGATTGTGCCACTGTACTCCAGCTTGGGCAACAGAGCAAGGTTCCGTCTCAAAAAGAAAAGAATAATTTAACTGGATGAAGGACTCTTGAACACTAGCCATTTCAAAAGAAAAGAATCCAATCTATGCAGTGGGAATACGCCTTGCAGCAGACTCTCCAGGCTCCTTCTGGCCCAAGGAAGCTGCATCTTTCCCATTGAGCAAGAGCCAGAGGATTGGGTCTTGGGCTGACATATTGACAGTGTGATTGTAACAGGATCACAGCATCTCCACTGTATGACCAGATGAGGACCCCCAGCTTGCTCCTGCCTGCTCTCTCAGAGCCATCTCTCTCAAGGCCATCACACAGAGAGAAGGACTGAGCTCTCCTTGACCTAGTTCCTTCTAGGACCCTGGCAGAGTGATTACTTTCTCTTACCTTGGGAAACACGGTTAATCAGTCAAAACCTTGTCAGGCTGAATCCTACTAAACGTGACAAATTCTATTTCTTGGATCATGCTACATTTTGAAGCAAACTGTAGTTGCTATCCGAACGCTGGCCTTGACTCTATCTTGGGGTGAGAAGAGCAGCTGAAACCTCTGTGACCTTTTCCACACAGAACTTTGTGGGCTGGGAGAGGCTTTGTGCACTTCCACAGACATCTCTGTATTTTAGGTTCTTTAAAAAAGCAGATAATAAATAGTAGCTAATGGGTTGAAATGCTTCCTATGTCCCAGGAGCTGTGCTGAGCAACATCATACATGATTTTGTTTAATCTCTCCCTATGACCTTCATGCCATCCCCATGACATCTACTCCAACTCCTACATAACTTCCGATTGCTGAGCTCTGGGGGAGAAGGTGCAACAATTACCCCCACTTCACAGATAAACGAAGAGGAGTTTTGATAAAGAAATCTAGCCAGGCACAGTGGCTCACGCCCTGTAGTTTCAACACCTTGGGAGGCCCTGGTAGGAGGATTGCTTGAGCCCAGGAGTTTGAGACCAGCTTGGGCAACACAGTCAGACCCCATCTCTACAAAAAAATAGAAAATAATTAGCCAGGTGTGGTAGTATGCACCTGTAGGCCCAGCTACTCCAGAGGCCGAGGTAGGAGAATTGCTTGAGCCCAGGAGTTCCAGGCTGCAGTGACCCGTGATCACACCATCGCTCTCCAGCCGGCGCATCAAAGTGAGATCCTGTCTAAAAAAGAAAAGAAAGAAAAGAAAAAATTGCCCAGGGTCACATTAAGTGACAAACCAGGATGGGAAACCAGGCCTTTGCACTCCAAAGCCTGCTCTCTTAATCACTATGCATATATTGTCTCAAGCGAAAAAGAAGTCCTGTGGTTGATATTTGGGAGATTTAAACTAAAGTTTTCTTTTTCTGTTGTTTATTTTAACTTCCCAATACTCTAAATCTGGAAGGGACCAAGAGATTATTTTCTACATACCCTTTCATTAAAAAGGAAACTGTCATCTCTGGGCCCTTGAGTCAATCTCAGCTCCAAGAGAATTATGAGTGGCCAGGTCAGGTTATGGGCCCAGTCTTGGGATGGTGAGGCTGGCAGGAGGTTATCAATAGAAAAGGAAGGTGAGAAAAACTGTTCGTGGCAGAAGCCATTGTTGCCTGAATCTGTGGTCCCAATCTCCATGCACACGCTCATTTCTCATTCCTCAGGGAAGGAAAGTGATTCCCCATCACCCACCAGGACCATGGGACGCTCACCCTAAAGAATTTCAGTCTATAAATAAAGCTGGTCATGTCCATCAGACAGGCTAAGCCTTCATCTATCTTGACATATCGAACATCAACAAGGCCAAAAACAAGAGTGAGGAAGAAGAGAGAGTGCTGCTGTCACCTCCTCTGACTCAGGGTCTTACTCACTGGTTGTGACTGCAAGTCCATATGTGTGACCAGACCCAAGCCTAACTGGATTCTTCTGTAATGAGGAGCCTCTCAGCCTAAGAGTGGAGCAATGCTCTGCCTGTAGGCCTCTTGGAGTCAGGATTACAGTCCATAAAAGAGGTGTCCCTTCCTGCAGGCCAAGTAGTCACCTTTAATGTAATAATAACAGTGGCCATAATGGAGCATGTGCCATGGACCAGACACTGTGCTCAGGACTTTACATGCACCATCTCATTTAATGTTTACAACAGCCCTACGAGGGAAATGCCATTACTGTTAGCATTCCCATTTTACAGACAAGAACACAGAGGCTTATTGGATCTGGGGTGGTAATACTGAATTTGACTGTGATATGTGTTCTGCTCATTTCTTATACTGCTTTGTGTTCCCAGGAGACTGGCCTCTGTGACTGCATCAGTAGGGCCTTTTTGCCCTGTGGTTCCAGTTGAGTTGGGCTAATGGGAGGCAGTGGCTTGAGCTGCAAAGTCAGAAGAGAGGTGTGGCCATTTATCCCTCCTCCTCCTCCGTCCCTGTTGGGCCGGTTTTACCGCTGGCTGTATTCCTCCTCTTCAGCCAAAGCTCCAGTTCTGTGGGCCCCTCCTACACAACGGCTCTCCCTAGGTTCAGGTAACCCTGTTCCTGCCCCGTTTGTCCCTGAAGGCAGAAAGGTGACAATGGCTTCCCCTGCTGTTACTCCCTGGGGACTTCACAATCCCTCGCTGGTTACTTTAACCTTCCCACACCCTTTGTTAAACTCTCTTCAGTAACATTATTTGAGTATATCATCTCTTTCCTGCCAGGACCCTTGGCTGAGGCAGAAACTGAATTTCTTGCTCCAGTTAGCACAGCTAAATATGGTAAAGCTGGGATTAGGAATCTTGGCAGTCTGACTCCAGAACCCACATTTTACATCACTATCTACATTGGTTAAAGCACCAAATAAGGCCACCAATGACACAGAAAGAGGAATCTAGCGCCTCATTTCAAATCCTCTGTCCTTTCTCAGATGCTACCATTTCGGCAAATAGGATCCACTGTCAGGGCCGAGTCCTGGGCCTCACTTTCTCCCGAGACTGTCAAGTTCGCCCCCATTCTCCCAGAATAGCCAGGGCCACTGTGAGAAGGACCTGTCCAGAGGCCCAGGAGCTTAGCAGGGAGACTTTCTCTAATTCAGGCCAGGCACATTCTCTCGCTTGTCTTGCAGAGGCTAGCTGACCACAATCACCCCTACAGTGGGATCTAGATATTGTTATATGGCACCTAATCCAGAACAATGAAAGCAGAACCTCTAGGGGTGGGCCCTGGGCGGGTTAGTTCTAAACACTCTTCTAGTGTGTCTAGTGTGCAGCCATCTTTGGAACCATGGTACTAAACTGCAGGCAGCTGTTCAAATGTTATCTGTCATCATGACGTGTCCCTCCCAAGCCTGCGGTGAAACAGGTAGTAGCCTTTCCATCAGGAAAGGGGGTGTGGAGAGGAGGGGACAGTCATGTTTAAAAGTGATGGAATGTTTTATAGTATCTGAAGCTGATCCACAAGCACTTCCAAGGCACGCTGCCTTAGGCACGAAGCAGCCACACAGCAGGCATATTCTATATGATAAGGTTTTTAAAATTTGGAGAGGGCTCAAGTCAGCTGAGTCAATGATATACTTGCTTCTATATCCAGCGTGCTCTCGATTAATAAATCCTTTGAAATGAGCCATATATAAACAAACTCAGATCCTAATAAATCACGCAAAGGTGAGCTCCTACTTGCCTGCCATTAGAACCACATCAAAATTTCCTCAGTGCACAGATTCCACGTGTCTCCTCCCAGGGAAGAAGATTTGAGTTTGAAAACGATCTCATGCTTTCTACTGCTATGCCTTCTTCTCTCTTGCCACCTCTGCCTTTTCTGTCTCTTCCACTAACTAGCTGTGGGACTAGAGCTAGTGAGGTCATCTTTCCAAGCTTTCCTTTCTTCATCTACTAAATCTGGTAGTCACTGGTTCTCAAAGTGTGACCCTGAGATGAGGAGCATCAGCATCACCTGCGAGCATGTCAGAAATGCAGATTCTCAAGCCCTACCCAGACCCACTGAATGAGAAACTCCGGGGTGGGGCTCAGCAAACTGTTATAGGAAGGCCTCCAGGTGATTTTAATGCACACTCAACTTAAGAACTATTGTTCCCAAATATCGTTATGAAGCTGTTCTCCACAACCTCCTTGTATGGTTTCCTTTCTTTGATGGCCAGTTTTCTTCCCAGGATGTCCAAAGCCCTCATTCTCTCTACCCCTCAGTGAAACATGGTAAGTTCTGAAGACTTTTGCACCTGCAGTTCCTTCTGCCTTGAATGCTCTTCTCAACCGCTTCTTCACATCCCTCAGGTGACCTCAGGGTATGAAGTAGTTGGCTCCTAATATTGTCTACTCAGCAGACAATAGATTTTCATTGTAAGACTAAATTACCATCTATTATTATTTTATTTATTTGCATATTTTTGTCTCTCTCTTTCCCCTAAAATGTAAGTTCATGAAGTAGAGACCATATCTATTCATTTGCTGTATCCCCAGAACTTAACAATGTGTCCAGCATAGCCAGAACTGTTCATTAGCACTTTCTGTGAAGATGGAAATGTTCTATATCCACTTTGTCCAATATGGGAGCTACTAGCCATGTGTGGTGGCTATTTGGGCACTTGAAATGAATCTAGTATGACTAAGAAACTAAATTTTAAATTTTAATTTAAATTAATTTAAATTTAAATAGCCATATGTAGCTACTTCCTACTGCACTGAACAGTGCAGCTCTAGACAAAAAAAAAAGCGTATTGAACAAATGAATAAATTCCTATCAAAAGCACTAAGAATGTGATTTTTTAAATTTGACATTGATTGGTAATAATATTTTCATTAACTCTGATTCATACAATCATCTTGCCTGCAAAAAAAAATTCTTTTTTACTCTACTTTTGGTAGGAACTTTTGTTTTTTTTTAAATAAAATGTTTTCAAGTTATAACCAGCATTCTGGTAAAAATTTTTAGCTGAGAAGTGAAATGGTAAAGGTAGAAACTAAAGTGTATTAAATTAGCCTTCAAGGTAAAATCGAGTTCTTCTTTTTATAGGAGTTTTGGGATGGAGGGACCAGAAGGAATGATCCACGATCTCTTCCTACTTCTAATGGACTATTTTTACAGCCCTAGCAAGGCCGCCTATAAACTCTGGAACTGCTGGGGATGGAGGAAACTCTGTCTCCTCTTTAGCAGAAGAAATATGGTGAGGTGGAAGGGAAAGAATACAAGCAAAAGCACTTGGATTATAAGTCATCTTAGAAAGTTATTTAACCTCTGAGCCTCAACTTCCTGACATAGAAATTGAGGTAATAATGCCTACCTCACATGGCTAAGTATGTCAAGTGCTTGGCATGCAGAATGCATTAGTTCCCTTCTTTCATGGCCAAAATTTAACAAGTTCCAAGAGAAATCTATCTCCTGGGAAGGTTTTTTGGTCTCTCTGAAATACTCCCAGCCCTTATACTTTTTGAGCACAAGTCAACCTTCACTCAACCTTATCCTAACCCTGTTTTGCCTATTTTTCTGTCTTCTAAACTCTTAGATTATAATTTTACACTTGGGGGAATATTCATCGTTATCTTGGTTAGTAATGGATGATTTGACATAGTGTAATCCCTTTTATCAGATGTACTGGAATATATTCACAGCCCAAACTTCCTTTTCTTTAAAATAAAAGATAGGCTAAAAATGAGATCCAAGGATCCTTCCAGCTCTAAAATTGCTATATTCTCTGGTTATAGAGTTTCTAACAAGGAAGCATGTGGCCTAAATGTGTCACTTCATTATTAGAAATATCATAGTACTAAATTAAGCTCTGATGTCCCAAAATATCCCTGCACTTTAATACCAGATCACAGTTTCTTCCCTTGCTTTGTACCCTAGCCTAGCCTGTCTTCTTCTCTCTATCTTAGTTTGTATTCTCCCAAAAACAGAACCTGAGACAAAAGCTTAAACACAGTAGTTTGTTTGGAAATGTGATCTCAGGGACCAGGAGTATAGGATGGAGGTGGGAACAGTGAAGGAGGGAAAGGATTAGTGAGGATGCATTATCAAGGTGGCCACTGTTACAAGTGACTGGCTCCAACAGGATTTCTGAGAAACTTGATAAATCACAACTCAAAACTGTCTGCCTGAAAGAGGAAAAGAGAGCAGTTATTCATCAATCCTCATCCCCCTTGATGGACAAGGGTGGCCTCACAGATATCAACTCCCTCGTACTTCTGAATTGTGCATGCCTTAGTATTGACGTGCTTCCCAAGGCATGGTGTCAGGACAGTCCAGCGTCAGAGAAGTGAGAAAGCCACAGCACAAGGCTAGTCTCTATCAGGCTGCACCCATGCAAAAGCTGATTGACACCTGCACAGACCTGGTAAACACAATAGTGGCATGAGCAAGAGGATCTGGAGTGGTGTACAGGGAGGTACAATCCATTTCTTGTGCTTGTTTTTTGTGCCCTTCTTTAAATTCAGTCTATCAGAGAATCCCTTTCATGGTGGTGGCCAGCCATAGTCTCTGCAAAGACTTAATTCAAGAGGGTTAGTGGAACAAGTTCCAGTTCTACTGTTCCAGCTGATCCCAAGATCATAATATTCTTCATCTCCCTCCTCCACTATCCACTTTAGACTTTTCTCATCCTTGCCTGATCTAGGCTCATTAACATCTTGCCTGATCTAGGTTGCTTGCTTGGAGGGTGACCTTGAGTGTGAGAATGACAGCACAATCCACCAATGTGAGTCTCCTGATACACTTCCATACAGATCCTCTGGCTTTCATGACATGCCTTATGTTGCTAATTAACAAACCTGAGCCTGTCATTTTCTTCGTTTGCTTTTTTCAAAGCCTCCAAAGCAGTCTAAACACACCAGCCAGCTCAATCCTTGTTATTACCATTGCTCCTGTACTATTTAAAGACCACGGCTATCACACCACCCAATGCTCTGCCTCTGCCTGCACCTCATCCCAATCCACCTCAGTAAGAGTCTTAGTAACTGAGATGGTGCTGGCCAGATACCACCACTCCACCCACCTCCAACAATGGAGTCCTTATTACCTCTGAACAGTGAGTGATCTCACTCCAAAATCCCACTTATTGTAGCCTGAGTTCCCCTGAAAGCAGGACCTCAGACAAAGTCTTGCATGCAAGTAGCAGTGAAACAAGGAAAGAGAGAAGGCCAATACAAGGATGAATTTTCAAGGTAGCATTGCAATGGACAACCAGTGCTCAATCCTAAGGACTATTCTGAGAAGCCTCATGAAACGTATCTGAGAACCGGCCACATGAGCAACAAATGGTGGGAGGATTTATCCATCAGTTTCCATCCTCATTGGTTAAGGCCCACCAGGTTAGCCCCCCTACATTTCCAGGTTGTACATGTGTGAGTGACAAGTGAAACCCCACAGTAACCCACACCCTGGCAAACTGGTGGAAGCCTGTGCCAAACTGAATGCTACTTAGGTGACTGGAATAAAAGATAGGATTTGAAGTGTCTGTTACACTTCCTCTAAGAGGTGTCTGATACACTCCCTCTAAGATGTCCCTTAGGTTCCTATTTTCCCAGGATCATTCCAGTTTATGCCTGTTGTCCCATTGTAATTAACAGTGTCCCCACTTTTTTGTTTTTGAGATAAGGTCTCATTCCATCACCCAGGCTGGAGTGCAGTGGCATGATCATGGCTCACTGCAGCCTTGACCTCCCAGGCTCAAGTGATCATCCCACCTTAACCTCCCAAGTATCTGGGTCCACAGAGGCACATCACCACATCTGTGGCTAATTTTTAATTTTTGGTAGACACAGGGTCTCCCCACATTGCCCAGGCTGGACTCAAACTCCTGGACTCAAGTGATCCATGTGAGCCAGCACACCCAGCTGTGCCCCTTTCACTCTCAATTGTATCCCAGTTTAGACCATAAGGATATATTCACTTAGTGCGCTTGCTCTCTCTCTCTCTCTCTCTCTCTCTCTCATACACAGACACCCATCCCCCCCACCTTCTACCCACCTTCCAACACACACACACACACACTTTGAGAAGCACAAAAACAATCCCCCATAGAATTGGTTTATTCATAGTTGTTTTCTTCTTCATGGTTGTTTTTCTTATTTTTTACTGCCCTCTGCAGAAACGTCTCTTGATACAATGCATTTTGTGTTCATTGAAATAAATGAAGAGTGCATCCAAAGAAACCACCTTCTACTAAATCTTTAAACAAGGAACAGGTCTTGTGCCACACATTGCATTTTAATACACTTAATTTAATGAAGCGCTGCATTCCACAAGTACAGTCTGTACAGTAGCTCTCCTTTGGGATGGAAAAATTACAAGAAGCAATGCCGAGGACCGTGAACTGTATACAGAAGCCTTGTGGATCTAGAAACCAACAGTGTGTGAACGTAGGACATTCTCAAGTTTTAAAACGTGGCCATTATAATATCATCACATTACATAAATATCACATCACCAATATTCTTTTTGCTTTTTTCTTTTAGAACCAAAAAAAAATGCTTGTAAACTGCAAAATTACTTTAGATCACTGTGATAAATCTGAATTAACTACTAAGTACAGTCAGCCCTTCATATTTGTGAGTTACACATCTGTGGATTCAACCAACCCTGGATGGAAAATACTCAGAAAAAAAAATCAGTACAGAGTAGTGTCTGTACTAAACAGGTACACACTTTTTTTTCTTGTCATTATTCACTAAATACAGTAATAACAACTAATTACATAGCATTTACATATTAGGTATTATATGTTTAGAGATGATATAAAGTATACTTGAGGATGTGCATAGGTTATTCGCAAATACTACACCAAGTTATGTAAGGCGCTTGAGCATCCATGAATTTTGTTATTCAGCAGGGAGTTCTGGAACCAATCCCCCATGGATACCTAGAGACAACTGTAATTGCAAACTACTTCAGTGAATAACAAAAGCTAACTAAAAACTTAGTTCTGAATAATTGGATTGTCTGTTGCACTCTACCTGTTGAAGCAGAGTGTTTACATGGCCACAGGTAATTCATTCAGTAATTTCAGGGTATGACTCAAGATACAGTATTCTTCTCTGTGGCTCTTCGCCTTGGAGCACTTGGAAGATGCATTATCTGCTGAAAAACCAATGTTCAGTGTGGGCTGATATAATAAAAATTAAATACTTTAAAAACTGAATCAAAATCATAGCTAAAAATCAATGCTATATAGTTTCTATGACATGAAAAATCTGTGAACAAATCATTTATTACAGGTCTTGTTTTATGTTTCTCTTGTCAAAGATAATTATTTATTACAAGGGAGGTTTCTGCCATCAGCAGAGTCAAGGGTAACCTGGAGTGCCTACCTCTTTGAATTTTGATACTCAATCGAGTTTATCCGTGTTAAGTACTGAGCACAGCACTTGGCCTACAGCAAGAGCTCAAGAAGTATTTGTGATTTTATTATCGCTAAGTAAAAATAAATTTGAGTTTCACTAAGATTTTTGAAATTCACATTTTATTTGCATGGCATAAAACTAGCCTATTCAACAACTCCCCATAATTAAACTTTAAAAGATCCTGATTATTTATAACAGAAAATAATTATGTCCCTAATTCATTTATTTGCCTTTTTTTTTTTTTTTTCTGGTTGCCTTTGATTGACTTCTGACCTTAAGCATGAACAGAAATGTGTCCTAAAAAGCCTGGTCTTTCCAGTGAAGAGTCAATCAGTTTGCCAAATGCTTACTCCATAATTTTAATCTAATAACATTTTATGAACAAGAACTTACTTTCACATCCAGACAATATTTTTAGAATAAAGCTCATTGCACCTTATAATGTGCTTTATTTAATGTCATCTTCTACTATGTGCAAGAAGTTTGGGGGAGTATGAGCTAGTAGAGATGTTTACAAAGCTCTTGATTGAAAGACCCACAGGGCTTTGTTAATTGGTTTTAAAGATACTTACAATTTCTCTGCAAATACATAGAACAAAGACAATAAAACGTTATTTAGTAAGATATAAGTCCTATTGAATCAGTTGGTACCCACTTTCATTTATAGACCCTTCAGAGCTGAAAGGGATGGGGAAGAGGGTGGATGAAGAAGGTCTAATGGAGAATACACAGAAGAAGCAGAAGCCATGGCTCCTCTTTTTAACAATGACAGAGAAAGGAAAACAACGGACATAGCAATAAACATTTGCTCATTTAATTTTAGTCAAGTTAAATCAAATGTAAAAAATACGTGTGCCCTATAATAATAAATGACACAAAAATACTAATTAGATTCAAGAGAGTTGAACTGAATAACCCTTTAATCAATTTAAGTCACACAGTAAGTGTCCTTTTTCCCAGTATTTCTCATAATACTACATATTATTTGCGCTTATGGTTATTCAGTCTTATTATTTAATTATAAAAGCTTATAGCTTTTACTTTGGGGGCAAAGACAAAGAGAAGAAAGTGCTCTCTAATCCCTTAAGTAACAGGAATATGCCATTTGCCAATGTGCGTTGTGTTTACGGAGACTTCTTTCAACTCTGTTCTTATTTTCATCATATGGAGGCATCCTGAGGTAACTGGGCAGTTATGGACCATCAAATGCGAAATAAATGTTGTTAATGAGGAAACACAGCTTGCTCGTTCAAATACAACTTAGGATTTTCACAAGCTGTTTTCCTTTCTTCTATTCCTCTTAAAACAACCATGGGAAAACATAGCTACAGAGAGGTAACAAAATACTATGTAAATTATAATCCTGATTTTGTATAAAAATAAAAGTATTTATTGCATATCATAAATGCATAGGAAAAAAAAGATTAGAAAAGTACAGACCAAAATGTTACCAATGTTTATTACTGTTAATATTTTGGGTGGGACTGGAATGATAATTATTATTAAGTTTTTCTGAATTTTCTCAATTCTGCATATCATTGCCCCTGAGGCCCTCCAGAATCTGGCCTTGTGCTGATATGGCAACTATGGGAAACTTGCTTTATTTTTCATATGCTAAGGAAGGTTAGTGGCTTGATGATTGCCCGTAAGAACTGTCAAAAGGCCACAGAAACCGCTCAGCACCGGGACACGGAGCTGCATTGCTTGATTCTGCAGGCTGCATATCTAAGACCAGATGTCGTCCTCATACATACCAGCCCTGAGAAAAAAGTTTCTTGGATTTGTTTTCAAGAAAAACAAGATACTGAGCTTTGTTCCCTTGTCAAAGAATAAGAAACTCTCCTATTAGCCTTTGCGAATCAAGACAGTCAAACAGATCTGAGATAGTAACTCATATCTAGGGATCAACCAAAGTAATCCCCTAAAGGTATTAGGAGAATTTTCCCAGATATTTAAGTTTCATTAAATGCAAAGTTAGTTCACCGGTACCTACTATTAAAAGTAACAGAAAATGGCGAGGTGCAGTGGCTCATGCCTGTAATTCCAAAAGCTCAGGAGGCTGAGGCAGGATAGCTTGAGTCCAGGCGTTCAAGACCAGCCTGGGCAACATAGTGAGACCCTGTCTCTACAAAAAATAAAAATAAAAAATAGCTGAGAGTGGTGACACACATCTGTAGTCCTAGCTACTCAGGAAGTTAAGGGGGAAGGATCACTTAAGCCCAAGAGTTTGAGGCTGCAGTAAGCCATGATTGCACCATTGCACTACAGCCTGAGTGACAGAGTAAGACCCTGTCTCAAAAAAAGTAAACAAAAGAAGTCACAGAAAATGACCACACATTTACACTTTGTAAAAATTAATGCTGCCTATACATTTCTGGCAGGCTTGTAGGTTATTTTTCTCAGGCCTAGATATGCTGGGATAACACAGGGTCAGCCCCTCCAGAAGGCAGAACACTAAACCATTGTATCTAGAAGACTCAAAAGTCCCATGACCCTAGTCAGCTTTAAATGTTGTCTTTTCCCTCATCTCTCCATCTAAACAATCTGCAAGTCCCACTGTCTACCCCTGCTGAACACCGCCAGAACCCATTCTCCCCTTCCATGTTCATTTCTGCAACCTTGGTCCAGGCCATGATTATCTCTCACTTACATTGCTGCATCAACCTTGACCTTCACTGGTGTCTCTGACTCCAGACTTTAACCTTCCCAAATCAGTCTTCCTATTAACTCAGGCCTGATCATAACACTTCACAGCATAATATTTTTTCATGACTTCTAATTGCCCTCAAATAAAGTCCTCATTCCTTGACAGGACCTAGAGGATCCTTCCCATTCAGCCCCGTATTTCACATAGCATACTACCCTCAACCCCAACTCTCACTCCCCTAGAATACCTAGCACCCCAGCCAGGCTAACTACTTGATCTCTCACCCCTGGCCTTTGTACATGGGGTTTCTCTGGCTAGATCACATATCCCTTTCTCCCCTTTATCTGAATAACCCCACTCATCCTCCTGGCCTTAGGTTTGATGTTACCTGCTCTGGAGAAGCATCCCTGATCTTCTTGACCCAGTTAGATATTCCTTTTCTGGATCCCAGTGTCTCTGACATGAAATTGCCCATTTTCTGTCTTCCCTACTAATCCATAAGCCCTTTCCAGTCATGGACTGTGTCTTGGCTCCCCCAACACTTAACATATTACCTGACATAAAAGGCATTCAATAAATACTGATTCAGTCAGAAGCAATATCAAGTGTTCCTGGTTTGCTGAAGATAGAATCTCTAGCCATCCTCACCCTCCTCGGCAAAGAACCAATCAAATCTTTGGGATTCAATTGGTTCAACCACAAAACCATTTCCTATTCCTCCTCCTTTACCTCTTACATAAAGAGGGAAATAAAGGAAAATGACCATTGAAGGTTTTGTATCAAAATTCCTTTTTGGAAGACTACTTATAATTTCCTACTTTAGTCTGTCTGGTCATGAAGAAGTCTGAACTACACAAATGCTGTGGCCATGTCATGAGACATAAAATTAGAGAAATGATTCAAATGCTTTTGGTCCCTTCCTTTATTTCACTGCTAATTAGGAAGAGAATATTGAGATGGACATGACACTGGTTAATAAAAACCTCAGTTTCCTGAACTGATGCCAGGTTTATTCTTTTGAGACTAGAGCAGATGATCTACCCACCTTAAAGGTAATAAAATAATCCAAGTGGATGCCCACTTTGCCTGCAACTTTGCTTGCACTCCATTCCTATACCTATAAACTTTGAGAAAAAAGATAACAGGATTTTCCCCCCACAGATAATTCTTCTGTTTCTACTCCTCAGTTCCTCCATCCTTAACCCACAAAAGGTTACACCTCTCAGCAACATCCATCTGAAGAATTTATACTCTATATTACAAATTATTGATGGTTATCACTTATATAAGTGATCTTTTCCTGCTGCTTCTTGAAAAGAGAAAGCAGGATATTTGCTTTACTAGGTGGAATATGTAAGTTTTTTTACATCAATTTTTTTGTGCTTTTACACAAACTAGAACATGGGAGCAAATGACTTGTTTCTTTATGCTTTTGCTGTTACTTACTGAGGGAATTCCTTAATTACTTCCTTCCTTCCTTCCTTCTCTTTATCCTATATGCACATGATAGAAATTTGGGTTAATTAAAAGGGAGTTAGATATACCTATTACCCCAAATAGGACACTCCCAGTGCATTTGTATTACAGTGGCTTGCAAAATAAATGCTGGGGTTTTTTTCTGCATGCAGAAATTAAGCAACAGGATTATGTTTCCAGCTATGTTAACTGCCAGTCTATAATTATCAGAGCAACATCTCTCCACAGTTCATCTTCAGCTTATCAGTCTAGGAGTGCTAAATGTGCACATGTGGGACTTTTACTAAGTCAGTACCATTATTTTGCTTTCAAATTATTTCCTATTCCTAGAAGTTTATATTCAGTCATTTGAAGACTGTGCAATTAAAGAAGATATCTAACTGAGCTTAAGCTCATTTAAAGTAACCAAGCACCTTTTACCTCCTCGTCCATCTTGGACTTCAGTTCCCCATCCCCAGCTATGTTCATTCTAACTACTATGAGATAATACTATTTGATGGAGAAGGTGGAGGCAAATTGGATTTGTGTAGCTTTATGGTCCCTTCTCCTGTTAATGATCTTCCTCATTTGTATTCTTCTCCTTGCTTTTCTCTATATTTTTTCAAGCATTGGTCCATTCAGAACTTTGGCATCCTCCAGCATTTTCTAATGTTTTGTGCCATTTTTATATTTGCCTTGCATTATGATTTTCCTCCATCTTCTTCTACCATATTTCTTTGCTTGAAACCACACCTTCACATACCATAAAGGGAAGAGATTTTTTTTCAGTTGTGTTCCTGCCTCTTCAAATTCCTCTGTGGTCATAAAAAAGCCTGTCTTGCCAAAATGTCACGTAGCTATAACCTTGCACCAAATAGTACATCTTGTTTCCAAAAGCTGTTTTTTTGGCGGCTGGTAGGAACATGGATTATTCATATCCACAGAAATCACAATCCCTGTGGAGGATTTGATTCTTCTCCCCCAGGTTGTGGCTGTGATTGGAAATAAGGTGTTTCATTTGGACTTCTACAGGAAGAAGACACCTGGAGGCAGACACAGAAGGAAGAGCGAGGTATTCAGTATGCTCCATGCACTCTATATAATTTTCGGATACCTATATAAAATGTTTTGGCTTTTAACGCTTAGCATTTGGGGGAAAAAATCATAAAATGAAAAACCACTTTTAATTGACTCTTCAAAAATTACTTTAAATGTGTTCTAAAACTTGGCTTTAAAATTTCTTCATACAGTTTTGACCTATGTTAAGAGATACAGGTACTTTAAGAAAGTGTTTCTGGAAAATTGTATTTGAGGCAGTTTATCAGCTGAAGCCACAGCTAAGGCATCGCTAAGGGAATCTGTTACCCTGGGATACTAATTAACTCCAAATATTGCATATAAATTAAGCTAGCAGCTACTGAAAGAAACAGCTTATGGGAAAGAAAAAACTAAAGAGGTTGGAAAGAAAAGCACTGTCTTTTCTAATTAGAGAAAAAGACATCAGGGGTATGGGAGAAACCCTTTTCTCTCCATCCCAGCCTTCTATTCTTTTTCTAGTAGCTTCCATCCTTTTCTCTTTCCTTTTGTTTTCCTTTCTCCTTTCTCCACAGCAGGTGTGATTTATTGGATAGCATGACCAGGGAAAGTGTCTCTTCCTACAGGGGACTGCTCTCCTTGTCTCTTTTGTGTGTGTGTGTGTGTGTGTGTGTGTGTGTTAAGAACATTTAATGTGAGATCTACCCTCTTAACAAAAATTTTTGTTTTGTTTTTTGTTTTTGTTTTTGTTTTTGTTTTTCAGACGGAGTCTCACTTTGTCGCCAGGCTGGAGTGCAGTGGCGCAATCTTGGCTCATGGCAACCTCCACCTCCCGGGTTCAAGCGATTCTCCTGACTCAGCCTCCCGAGTAGCTGGGACTACAGGCGCGCTACCAGGCCCAATTAATTTTTTGTATTTTTAGTAGAGATGGGGTTTCACCGTGTTAGCCAGGATGGTTTCTATCTCCTGACCTCATGATCTGCCCACCTTGGCCTCCCAAAGTGCTGGGATTACAGGCGTGAGCCACCACACCTGGCCCTCTTAACAAATTTTTAACTGCACACTGCGATATTGTTAACTATAGGCACTATGTTATACAGCAGAGCTCTAGAACTTATTCATCTTGCATAACTGAAACATAATTAATCAACATCTCCCCATCTTTAATTTTGCCCAGCCCGTGGCAAGCACCATTTTGCCTCTGCCCTTATGAGTTTGATTATTTTGGATACCTCAAAGAAGTGCAATCATGCATTTGTCCTTCTGTCACTAGTTTATTTCACTTAGCGTAATGTTCTCCACGTATATCCATATTGTCACAATGACAGAATTTCCTTATTTCCTATGGCTGAATAATATTCTACTGTATGTATATACCACATTTTCTTTATCCATTCATCTATTGATAGGTATTTGCATATCTATCAATGCAATTTCCATATCTTGGCTATTGTGAATAATACTGCAATGAACACAGGAGTACAGATACTTCTTCAAGATCCTGATTTCTATTCTTTTGGATATATGCCCAGAAGTGGGATAGTTGGATTATATGGTAGTTCTATCTTAATTTTTTGAGGAATCTTCATACTGTTTTCCACAGTGGCTATCCATTTTACATTCCCACCCACAGTATAGAAAGATTCCAATTTCTCCACATCCTCAGAAACAATTGTTATATTTTGTTTTATTGAATAATAGCCATCCCAATAGGTGTGAGGTGGTATCTCATTGTGACTTTAAATGACCTTGTCTCTATCATAAGGAAGTGGTTCTCTAGATAGATCCCTCCTAGCTGTGTTCCCAAGCTTGCTGGGGCATGAATACCCCAAGCTCCTTCCCTGGAGATTCTAACTCATCAGGTCTGGGGCAAGGCCTTGAGATCTGTATGTTTCACAAGTGTCCCAGGTGATTTTTATGAGCCTGCAAATTCTGGAAACACTGCCTCTCCCTCCGAGAAGAAGACCTAGTTCCTGCCCCTGCGGTGGGATGCTGGCAGTTCTGGCTGGGTAAACTCAGTCCAGTGGGGATGGTGTTCACAACTGAAGCTGCAGGAATCAGCCCTCCTTTCCAGACAGCTTTATTTGTTTCACTGTTAAATGTTTTAAGCCTAGTTGTTTGAATAAAAAGTTGACTTTCTATTTTAATTGTGCAAATATAAGCATACTTATCACTTATTTTGGGTAAACCTACAAGTGCCTGATTTACTACTTCTCAACTGGCCCACTATATAACCACTGGCCAGCACTTCCATCTCGTAGCAGCATCCCTAATCCCAGGTTTTGTTTAAAATATGACAACCTTTTCTGATCCTCTTAATAATCTAAGCCAACCACTGAAAATCATTATTCCACAGCCACCAGCAGCAAGCAAAATGGCCAAAATAAACATTTCATTTGTACCATCCACCGACCTTCCACTCAATCCAGATGTTTAAATGGGTTTGTACAGAAATGTACTCTAAGTATACTCTTTTCCTTTAAGAAATCATGTGTCCCAAAAGGGACCACAGAGATACTGTGTTAAGCCAAAATTCACATACATGTCATCATCACGGACCTCTGAGAAATGAAAAGATGGGTCTGTTATTTGGGAATTTATTACACTACAATTTGAAGATTCAAACTATTAGCCATGGTTTAGTTAAGACTATAGATTGAGTAGCCCAAGGCAATAATGGCCATTAGTATCACCCATGTGCTACTCAGTTAAGTGGCCTATTATGTATTCTCAACAAAGAGTTTGTCAAGAATACAAAGACAGTAATGCCACACCATGCTCACTTACTCCCAACCTTAGAAACACTTACAGCAAAGGGCTGCTCTTAGAAAAGGAAAACATCCCTTATGCAACATCAGGATGTCTCTACTCGTGAAATTACAAATCACTTCTGAGTGTCATGGTTCTGAATTCTATTTTTAAAATCTGACCTTGAGCTAATTTGCCAATTGCTAACTTCTATTTGACTGTACAGAGCTTTTCACTTCTCTTGATCAGTTTCACATATTTGCTTACATCTCTTGGCAAAAAGAGTTAAAATTATTTGATGAAAATGTTCTTGTGAGCCAGACATTATTCAAAAATGGATTCTAGGAAGGTTTCTCTATTAGTTCCACAGAGGTGATACTCAAATGTATGACTGTAAAGGAAATAACTGAGATGGGGAAGGAAAGAACTTGTGTGTGAGTAAGAGAGAAATTAGAAAGGCATCATTCATTTAACAAAGATGGAAATTCACATCAAACGTTCCTTGACCAGGCAGCTATTCCCTTAGAACCTTTGTTTTAAAGAAGGACCCTGAGGCCGGGCGCGGTGGCTCACGCCTGTAATCCCAGCACTTTGGGAGGCCGAGGCGGGCGGATCACGAGGTCAGGAGATCAAGACCATCCTGGCTAACACGGTGAAACCCCGTCTCTACTAAAAATACAAAAAATTAGCCGGGCGTGGTAGCGGGCGCCTGTAGTCCCAGCTACTCGGGAGGCTGAGGCAGGAGAATGGCGTGAACCCGGGAGGCGGAGCTTGCAGTGAGCCGAGATGGCGCCACTGCACTCCAGCCTGGGCGACAGAGCGAGACTCCATCTCAAAAAAAAAATAAAAATAAAAAAAAAAAAAATAAAGAAGGACCCTGAAATGTCACTGCTTCCACCAAAGTCTATGGAAAGGTTACTGAACTGAAGATAAGGGTGCATGGCTGGGTCCAAGTGGGTTCTCACGCTGATTCTCTCTGGGTACAACTTTGGAAAATCATTTCACTTCTCTGCTTCAGTTCCATCTTCAGTCAAATGGGAGAATAAAAACATATGTCCTACCTCACATAGTAGCTATGAGGAATAACTGTGCAACTTTTCTTGAACATAGTAGACAACTTCTAATAAACACCAACAAGTACTCCACAGTGACAGCACTGTTAATAAATAACTTTTATTCTTCCATGGCAACGAGCCAAGCCTTTACCCCAAAACTCAACTACAAATCCTCAATCCCTAGATTCAAATAGCGCATCGGAATATCCTATTTTGTATAGGGCAGGGAATTACATTCCAAGGGAGATGAGAAATGACTGAACATACTTCAATATCCTCATAGCGGGGTGCCCTGAGAGAGGCTGGTTTCCCATGAGCTCTGTTGTTCACCAGGACTCTGGCCACTGGGCAGACAAACGATAGAATGTCTATTTTTCTAATAAAGCCATATAAGGACCAATGGTAGCCCACCTTTTCCATGGTGAAGTCCACAGATGTGGAAATACAACACTCTGAATTAGTCACATTAGTAGCCACATAAGCATAGAACCAAATGGCAGAGAGAAATGCTCTGAGAGCTTACCTACCCTCATCTCATTCTTGAATTCTTCTTCATTTTTTCTCGGCAAAATCAAATAGTATACAAAAAGAATATCTCTTAATCATAAACATGTATGACTCTGTTGGACTCAATCACACTATTTAAGACAGCAAGCGTACATTAAGACTAAGAGTCAGTTTAATGTATTATTTCTAGTGCATTTTTTTCCTCGCCAAGAATAAAACGGAAGGTGAGAATAATAAAACTAGGAGACTGAAGTACATAATGCAAAATACATACAAATCTACATATAATCCTAATATGCTGAGAGAGCTTCTTAATGAAAATGATTTCATTCTGAGTTACTGCTAGTTTGATGCAAATGCAGTATGTACCATGGCCCACAAGCCTATGGTTTCAAGTAGGTAGAGTATATCTTGAGAAGTTATTCTTTGTTAAGATTTATATCTCAAAGTCAAGCATGCCTTGGTGGCAACAATCATTATTCTCAATGCAGGTAATTCAAACCAAGGAAAAGACACTGTGGAAAACTACAAAATATTTACTCTGCTTAATGTAGCAACTCCTACTGAAAAACATATATGTTGCATATTTATGAGTTGTAGCCCACGGTTGTGGAAAATTCACTACAGAATAAAACCAAATACTGCATGATACGTTTAGTATACAACATGCCGTTTCTGCTCAGTACAAGAAAAATCTACTACCCAGCACCCAGCAGACACTAGGACTAACGGCCTGATAGCAGCAATGTGGCAGGTTGTTCTTTTTTTTTTTTTTTTTCTGCTCCAAAATAAAAATTAGAATAGTAGCATCGTTGAATATCCCAATTAAAACCCAGTCCAATTCAAAATTCATCTTCAGAGCTGTCGGCTAAGAGCATTACTCGATCTTGCATGCTGTTGAATTCTCTCTGCTAGAGAAAGAAAACGGAAAAGCATTAAACTCTTTCTGCCACAGAGCAAAGCTGAGAAACAGGCCCACTTTAAGAGACACGCTAACAAACGAAGCCAAGGCAGGAGCTACAGCAGCTAATCCAGACCACTGGGCACGTCAATACCGCCCAAGCATCATTAAACCCCGTGTGCTTTATTAAGTAAATTAGGTAAGCAAAGAATGTTCTGAAACTGATTAGGTTTTGCTGTTGTTGGTTCCATACCTTTCTTTTATGCCTTTTGAAGCCATTTCTCCTTCGGCGATTCATAACCTTAATGCTGTAGAGGGCTCCCAAGATGAACAAGGCTCCAGCTATCCCAACCCCTACAGGCACCAGCATCCCAGACATGTAACCAGCCTGCATAGAAAAGGAAACACACATTAGGATGCTAAACAGAGCGCGCCGCCCTGGGTTTCTCATTTCTGCTGGATGGCAGCAGGTTTTTAGACACTTTGAATTCTCCTGTCTGCTTTGTTATAAGATAAAACTAAGCCTAAAATACAGTAACTTTTTAGGGAGAAGGCAACAGAGAGAGAGACAGGCCTATTTTGGGGATATTTCAAATACATAGAAGTATTGAAATAAATCAGCCAGACCTAGTGGCACCTCCGGCCACTAGCTTATGCACATTTGTCAACCTCAGGTTCTGATGACAGAAATATAATTTGTATTAAAGATGGATGAAGTAAGCCTCTGAGAATGCCAGGACTACTAAAATGCTATAAATTGGAAATATCAGCCAGAGTCAAGCTTAAAGGAGGTCAAAGTGTCCTCTGGAATAGTGTGTTTGCTGGGGGGTAAAAGGAGGGCCTTGACAGTGGTGGTCCTCTCGTCTCCCTCTCTGTCTGTCTTGGCTGCATTACAGTAAGAAAAGAAAGACGAAAATGCTTGTGAGTAAAAGGGGAGGGCTTCTGAAAACAAGGGGAAAAAAGGCCTGCAAAGGCAAGAGGAGGAATGTTAGATGTTGGAGCAAAGGCAGAAAAGACAAGGACAAGGGGAGAGTGTGCACACAAAATGGATGGACTGATTTCTGTGAATGGAATCACCCCCCCAACAGACAAGACAAAGTTGGAGGTTGGGAGGGAATTCTGAATGTCCCAGCCCCAAAGAAAGGAAGTGGCAGAGAAGTACACAAAGATCACTGCCAACAACACGATACCTCCAAAAGATCCTGGAAGTGTCAAATTCATCGATGTCTCCAGGGTCTCCAAGGTGTCACTATGGATACTTTTATCCTCAGAGAGCAGGATGATCACTGGACTTGAGTAAGTACCTCAGGACCTACCTAAGCTCAGGGCAAGGCCATTGTACTCAGAGTGATCCCTACACCTTGGCCAATAAGACTCCTATGGGCTAACAGGGTATGTACTAACCTATAGCCCTTTCATGGGGGAACACAGGTAATGGTTTGCCTCCCAAGAAGCCCTTCCTAGAAGTCTACCCATGCAAAATACATAAACAATTTAAATTGTTCATAAGTCTATTCATTTATATGACTATTTTTTAAATTTTTAATACAGCACAAACTGTTTTAGTATTTTTCAAAGTGAGCCAAAAATGGAGCAGGACAGAGGATAAAAGTTTTCCTGAAAGTGCTGAAGTATGCAGGCTGTGATGTTTTCCCAGCATTTCTAGCAGGACATCCAAAGAACACACCAGACTTTATGAAACAGCAGCACTTTCCTCTTGTGCTCAGCCAGCTCCCTCACTGTTTCTGCCTCCCAGAGTCTTAACTTAGGGCAAAATATGGAAATTTTTCCATTAATTTGAGAACAATAGCACTGTTCCTCAGCATACTAAGTATTTTTCCCCAAGAAACAAAGCCTAGACATTTTTCAATAAATTAATATGCCTTCTTCTCACTCATAGGTGGGAATTGAACAATGAGAACACTTGGACACAGGAAGGGGAACATCACACACCCGGCCCTGTCGTGGGGTGAGGGGAGGGGGGAGGGATAGCATTAGGAGATACACCTAATGTAAATGACGAGTTAACGGGTGCAGCACACCAACATGGCACATGTATACATATGTAACAAACCTGCACGTTGTGCACATGTACCCTAGAACTTAAAGTATAATAAAAAATAAATTAATTAATTAATTAACTAATTAATATGCTTTGTAGAAGCCCAAACTTTTTCTAAAGTTCTTCCAAATCTACTTAAGGCTTATAAAAACTCTGTAATTTTCCATGTGGGAAAATACTGAACAACATCAAAGTGTTGGTGCTCACACAAGAACTGTGAATTATTTTTAATTACTATTCCCAGTGTATGGAAACACACACATGTTGAAATATGATAAACTTTAAGCCCAGATGATTAGGCTTCTCATGTACAGTAACATTTGAACTTTTGGAAGATCAACTTGATCAGCCTCTGTGCATGTCTCCTCATACTCTGTAACTTAATCCCACACCAACAACATCGGTATTCTCAAATATGTCACCATTTCCGCCTTTCTTATTGACACACTTAAGTCTTTTACTTACGGAGCTTTATTTTTTCAAATTTATATATATATTTGTAAATTGACATACAAAACTGTACGTACTCATCATGTACAACATGATGTTTTAAAGTATACTTTCATTGGGGAATGGTTACATTTAGCTAGAGCTCTAAATTATGTAGATTTCACAAAAATTCAGTTACATCTCTCTTTTTTGTCTCCTCTATTTTGTTTTTCTTTTTTGGTGGCATCTGCCTTGCTTTGAAATTACAAGTAAATTACAAGATGGGAGCAAAGCAACGTACCGTCTTAAGATATAATTTAACTATTCTTCTTTCAAAACTGACTAAGGGAAAATAAGCTCCTCTGTTAGAATTGCTCATGACTTGATTTCTTCAGCAATGAAAATAAATAAGACAACATGCACAGTTTTAAGTTATAAATTCTGCCTAGTACTTTTTCTCTGTCCAAATTATTGCATATACACGTGCCCCGAGATGTGACACCTTGAGAAAGACACAATTGCACCAATGTATTATTCCAACCAGGAATGCATAACCTGAATCTAATCATGAGAAAACATCCAACAAACTTAAAGTATATTCTGTTTTTTAAAAAGACTGTGTTCTTTAAAAATGTTAATGTCATAAAAGATAAAAGATGGCTATAAAAATGTTCCAGATTAAAGGAAATTAAAGAAACATGACAACTAAATGTGTTACATAATCCTAAAGTGGATTCTGTGAGAGAGGAGAAAAAATGCTCTTATGAAGGATATTTTGGGTTTGTTGAAAAAACTGAAATATGAATGCCAGATTCCATAAAAGTATTATATCGATATTGAATATACTCCAGCTAATAACTGCACAGAGATCTGCTTAAAATATATATTCATTCTTAGGAAATATACACTGAAATATATAAGGGTAAACAGGCCACAACACATGCAACTTATCCTCAAATGGTTCAGGAAAAAAGAGAATGTGACAGCAAATGATAAAGCACATGGGGTAAAATGCAAACAACAGGCGCATCCAGGTAAAGGTGTAGGAATGTTCTTTGCACCATTCTTACTCTTGTATCTCGTCTGTAAATTTTAAATTATTTCCAAATAAAGTTTTAAATTTTAAAGTAAATTATAAGTCAAATATGGCTAAATATACTTGTTTTTGTTTGGTTTTGAAGTTTTGTTTGTTTGAAGTCAACAAGAAAGGTATCCTTCCTTCTTAGGATAACATATTTGTTCAGAATAGCTGTCATCAAGAAAGCCATAGGAAACCAAATGATATGCTGTACTGCCTAAAGTCTGCAGAATTGACACAGCATCCTTACGATTTCTGTGCAATGGTTATTCTCAAACTCCAGCATGGATCAGGAACACCTGCAAGACTTACTAAAATGCAGATTGTTGGGCCCCATTCCCAGAGTTCCTGGGAGGTAGGTCTATGGTGGAGTCTGAGAATTTGCACATCCAACAAGCTCCAGGTGATACTGATGCTGCTAGTCCAGACCATACAATGAGAATCGCTGCTATGAAGTATAGTCTGGGCCATGCATTTTCTGGATGGTTTCCTAAAGCTAGAAGAAATAGATTGGTTGTATTGATATAACAACAGGTCTGGTCTTTATTACACAATTAAAATTGTTATGCATCTTCAGTTTTGAAAATCAATTTAGATGCTGAGAAGATATACTAATGGGTAGCCAAGTTAAAACTTGCCTAACAAGGATCACCAACTTGGATTAGCCAAGAAGACAGTTAATGATGGAATTAATACAGGAAGTGTCCTTCAATATCCATTCTTTTCTTCTTCTATAGCAAAAGAGCTTCCAATTTGGGACTGGGCACAAAATAAAGATGACTTCTTGCCTGCTGGGAAGCTGGGTACAACCATGTGGTAAGTTTCACCAAGAAGATGATATGTCAGTGGCATAAGAAAATTTCAAGATACGTTCTATAAAAGGGGAGCAGAGCCTTTATTCTTCCCCTTTAAGAATGACAGTGCTTTTATCCTCCCTTTTAAAAAGAAAGGGGTGTCATTAGCCTCCCCCTTTTTCCTCCTTCCTCTGGCTAGAATATGCACATAGCTAAGTCAGAAGTGCCATCCAGGATCATGAGGTGACCTTGGGAATGAAGGTCACAAATGGTGGAGCATCAAATAGAAGAAGCTTGGGCCGCTCTCACTGTGTAACTCCCCACTAACCTGTGACTATCTCCAGACTTAAAAAGAAGAGACAATAGGGGCCGGGCACAGTAGCTTATGCCTGTAATCCCAGCACTTTGGGAGGCCGAGGCAAGCAGGTCAGATAAGGCCAAGAGTTCAAGACCACCCTGGCCAACATGGTAAAACCTCATCTCTACTAAAAATACAAAAATTAATTGGGCATAGTGGTGCATGTCTGTAATCCCAGCTACTCAGGAGGCTGAGGCATAAGAATCGCTTGAACCCAGGAGGCAGAGGTTGCAGTGAGCCAAGATCATGCCACTGCACTCCAGCCTGGGTGACAGAGCAAGACTCTGCAAAAAAAAAAAAAGAGAGAGAGAGAGAAAGATAACAAACTTCTATCTTAGCTAAGCCATTGTCATTGGGGGTGGGGGCGGATTGTCTATCATTCACAGCTGATCTTAATCTTAATATAGAAAGACTAAACTACAACAACAAGAGGAATAATTCAGAACTTTTGAAAACACCACCCTTTCTAGAATCCAGCTAACCAACAGAGACTCAATACTGGAACAATTAAATGAAGCTAACCTGACAGAGTGTCCTGGCTTGCCTGAAGAGCCAGGTTGGGCATGTAGTTTAGTTTTTAGTTCTAAGGGATTCTGTGACTTTCATCAAAGAGACAAAGAGTTTTGTACTCAAATAGTTTCTGAAGATAATGACTAACAAGACTTTAATAGATGATGGATGGATGGATGGATGGATGGACAGAGTGAGGAAGATATATGTATATATATATATGTGTGTAAGATCTATGTACATGTATCTTCTCAAACTCCAGCATGTATCAGGATCACCTGTAAGACTTGTTAAATGAAGATATATGTACATATGTGTGTATATACATATAAAATATACATATCAAATTAGCATGTAATCGTTCAAGCATGGAAGAAGGCAGGGAATATGGGGAAGATTTAAAGAGTTCCTCCAAGAGTCAAAAGATGAAGATATAGGCACATATGACAGTCACTATTGGAATCCAAAATTTTCTTCTTACAATTTTTTTAATTAAAATATGCTGAAAAAAATACTACGGAAGAAAGTGATGAGAAAGCTGGAAAAACTTCAAAATAAGCCAGAAAACTAGCGGTCACATACAAAATTATTTCTCTTGATAAAAAGGAGCAAGAAAAAGGTACCAAGATTTTGAGACAAGATAAGAATAAAGGGTTCATAGGAATAAAAAAATATAGCCTTTCTCTAAAGCTGTACAGATTTTTTTAGGGAATGGTAAAGCTATATATACATGCAGATAAGAAATTTAACAATATCAAATTTCAAAACTGTTTACATGCCAAAATTTATTTTCTTAAGCCTTTTTTTTTGGTCCCTTTCTTAAATAACTCAGGATACTTTCTATGGAAACAATGATATATGAATTCCTAGGTTAACATAACAAATCCTGTTTAATTTTCATTGCATCATATTTTTCCCTGAAAAATAACAAGAAACACTACCAATGTAAATATATCCAGTTCTAAACTTTTGAGCTTTTCTTCCCCCCAAGTTTTTCTCAGTCCATCTGATCCCAGCCCACCTCTCTTCACAATTGGACCCATTACAAATACTAAAATGGCCTCCATTGACCTCAACAGGCTTAAAATTTTTCAATGTCACTTTTAATTTATATGAACACAAACAGTCTCATTCTCAAAAACTATCTGTGCTAAATTTTACTGAGAAGCAGAAATAGTAAGGAGAATTAATACAATTATATAAATTTATTTGCAATTGAATGTCGTATTCCTTAATATTAAGCTGTAGCAAAATAATATTAATAATTCAAATATGAGGGAAATTGACTGCAGGTAATAAAAAAGATATGGAATGCCATCAACAGAAATATATTGAGACTGGTGAATTGAAGGCAACTCAATATCTGACCACTGAAAAGATTTCCATTTAGCTGAAATCCCAGTGAAATCTGAGCTGGGCTGTAATAATGGGATCTGACACTGGCTACAACAAGGAATTCAGGACTCCATCAATATCTTTATGAGTAATTCAGTTTAAAATTACCAAGTAACCAAAAGTGAAAACTTGGAGAGGATTGAAAATCAAAAGAAAATGAACAATATCAACCCGGAAGTTAACATTGTCAATCACTATGTAGATGGCAGAATTAATGCAAAAAAAGAAAATCTTTATCTATAGTTGGCCATTCCAGACAGGTCAGCTAATCAATACCTAGTAAGTGGCAGCACTGTGATAAACTACACACCTAGAGAGTCTCATATTAGAAAAAAAAAAAAAACCAGATGGAATGAGATGACAATCCTGAAATTCCCGAAAAGAAACTTCACTTTGATATGTCAACGATATTATTCTGTGGAGCATATCAAACAAGGTAAATTCTTATACTTTTATAAGAGTGAATGGTGCTCCAAAGAATAAGGTATCTCCTGTATTCTAAAAGAAGGGATTTAAAGGGAAGGGCTTCTTCTTTGCAGGGTACTGCAAGTTGCCCTGAATCTTTAGATAGATTACCAGAATCAGAATAATAAACCAAAGCCCTACTACTCTGAAGATCTTTTGCTTAATAAAGCTATATGCCCCTAAAAATAATCCAATGGAAGAAAATACTTTTCTTACCTTGTCTTTTAATTTTTCCATCCAGCTTCTCACTAGGAAAAAATAAGATAATAAAATGTAAATAACCATCTTTTACTCATAATTCATGGTATTCAGTTAATTTGACAAATTAAAGAGTTTTTTTGTATTAAATATAGTAAAAGGATTAACAATATAACATAATGACGATAATGGCCTTATTTTTATTTCTACTTATTTAGAAATGCAATGGAGAGCACAAACATCCCTCATATCATTATTACATAAATGGAGAATATTTTTGTTTGCTAAATGTTTTTTCTATTATTATTGAATGATTAGTGGGGAGGTGTGGGCAAAGTGAAAATCACCTTTAAAATATCAAGTTCATTTATTCTCTGACACTTTTTCTTTGGCTTTATTTCTCATCTTTCTCAGTTTCTAAGCTCAGTGGGAATGCTGCGCTTGAATCAATATCAGAGGGCAGAGATTAAGGGAGGAAGGGAAAATAAGCAAGCCCAGGTTGCCCAGAGCTGGCTCCAAAGAGAAGCATTTGCAATCATATTTGAAGAAGCAAGGATTGGATAAAAGGCAAGAATAAGAAGTATTTCAGAAAGACATATAACTTGTGAACTGTACCATTCTATAGCAATACAACCACTATGAAAAATAAAAGCAATGACCAAGTAATATTCACAAAGCCAACTGAAAAAGGCTGATCAACTATGAAATTTTATGTAGACCATAGTTACAGCCATTTGGGAATACATAAATAAGCCAAGAGTAGAAGGAAGCATCAATTTCATTTTTGAAATATGTGTTAGAATGGCCACGTTAAGGTTGGTTTGAGTTTGTTGGTGGTTTTTTACCCTTAATTACCTTTCAAAGTCATAATAATGTTTCAACATTGAATGAAGATTTACTTTTAAAAGCATCAGACAGGAGGAAAAAAAGACAAATATATTCTCATTTTACCTTCATTATCAAACAAAAGAAATAAGTGTAAAAAAAACTTTTAAGATTTCCTGAAATTTTCTCTGCTTTTCAGAAGCTTCAACAGATAGGAAGGAAGGAAACAGAGTGGAAAACTTTTATTATGAAGAGTCAGATAGTTAATATCTCAGGTTTTGCAGAGCGTATAGTCTCTGTCACAACTACTCAACTCTGATGTTGTATAACACAAAAGTGGCCGTAGACAATACATAAATAAATGGGTTCAGCTATGTTCCAATAAACTTTATTTATGGATATTAAAATTTGAATTTCATGTAATCTTCAAATGTCATAAATATTTTTCTTTTGATTTTTTTCAACCCTATTAAAATGTAAAAAGCATTCTTTGCTCAGGAGCCATATAAAAGCATGCAGCAGGCTACATATGGGCCATGGACTACAGTTTGCTGGCCCCTGGCATAGATATACTTTAACCAAGAAGTCGGTGCCTCCATTTACAATCTGACTCTAGTAATAATATATCTGAAAATACTGATGATGGCTAGCATGCACACAGCTCCACCCTTTACAAAGCATGCCACATGCATTGCATCACTTGAACAGCAAACCAATGACAAACATGAAAGTCAGGTCAGATTATGCTCAGGGAAAAGATGAGGAAACTGGGGCTCAAGGGAAGCTAAGAGACTTGCTCATGGTTAACCAGAGGGTAAGGTGTCATTGGGGCCGAGCACGGTGGCTCACACCTGTAACCCCAGCACTTGGAGAGGCAGAGGCAGGTGAAGTTCAAGACCAGCCTGGCCAACATGGTGAAACCCCGTCTCTACTAAAAATACAAAAAAAATTACCAAGGCATGGTGGCAGACACCTGTAATCGCAGCTCAGGAGACTGAGGTAGGAGAATCACTTGAACCCAGAAGGCAGAGGTTGCAGTGAGCCAAGGGCACACCACTGCACTCCAGCCTGGGCAACAGAGTAAGACTCCATCTCAAAAAAAAGAAAGAAAGAAAGAAAGAAAGAAAGAAAGAAAGAAAGAAAGAAAGAAAGAAAGAAAGAAAGAAAGAAAGAAAGTCATTGGAACTCAAACCTGATTTTAAAACCCAGGAGTAAGACTTTCGAACTACCAATTTCTTTTGGTGATACTACCACTGTTCTGCTCCTTCAAGTTGAAAATGTGAAGCTACCTTTGGCCCTTCTACCTCCCTTAGGTCCTGGCTTTAATCTCTCATGCAGAGCCCTTGTCAAGACCTCTCTCTTGTCCTTCCCTCCTAGCTCCCTCTGTCTCAAAGGGATTCAGACAAAGACAGTGGTGATCAATCAGGATAAGAGCAGGGTCATGGGGAGGTCAGAAGAAGAAAGTCTAGGAACCTCAAGAATAAGGCCAGGGGTTAGTGATTCTAGGAGTGGTTCCGTGGAGAAGTAAGATCCACCACTGATTCACTGAGTGAATCTGGAGAAACTCTGGACCCACAGCTTCCTTATATAGAGAGATGGCAACATCTGTCTTGCAAGATTGTTGTGAAGATTAGAAATAACAAATGCAAAGTGTTTAGTACAGAAATCCAGTGCAGGAGGGGAAGAAAGGTAAGTAAAATACGAGTATTTTGTAAATACGTCTCATTTAAGCCCATGACACATATTTAAATAGAAGCAAGATAATGTTTCCAATTTGTTCATTCAACAAATATTTATTATGTACATTGTGTTCGATCAGGCATTATGCTCTAAAGTGGGTCAGCAGAAGTTATAAGACCTAATTCCAGTGAGAAAGGGGTTAGGCCACCAAGTCTATAAGAAGTGGATGACAAGCAGCAATGTAGGGACTAAAGAGTGAAGAACAGAGGAGGAAAGCCAGTTGCTAGAGTGCAAGGCAGAACCCACCAAACTTTGAAGCAAGATGCTTGCAATCAGGGACTCAGTTGGGTATTATACAATAAATAGGGCAAATCAAAAGAGAGGTGGAGGCAGGAATGTTAATATGAGCACCTAGTGGAGGAGGCAAGATGGTGCAGGATAGCGATAGCCTGGAGAAGAGGAAGAGGAGGCAAAGACCAACCCAGGGTCCAAGGCACTGATAGGCTTGTGTACTGTAGGAAACTCATCACCAAGAGGAGCATTTTAACTTAGGCCTTACCAATCCAGGCTTCACTGGTAAACTGTCCACATCTTAGGTTCTTAGAGTAAATTTCACAGAGTCCTACTTTGGATGATTATCTAATGAAGAAATTCTCCACTGAAGGCAAGAAGGCACATCAGTGCAAGATGTTTACATGTGCACAGATATCTGAAGGAGCATGTTCCATTGATCTAGTTCAGTAATTCATAACACAAAGTGGGAAAGCCAGGCAAAATATTCTTGGCTGGAGAGAGAGGATAGTGAGTAAGTATTCTGGTGGGCATAGGTCTAAAAAGGTTGAGGAAACACTATTCTTAGACTGTGAGCTTGATGACATTTCCCCATCTAAGAACATGAGACCCCGGAGCGCCATGCCTTGTGCTTCTCAGGTATCCGCCAGGGTCTTCTGCATAGTATTGAACACTCAGGTGCTTAATAAGTATTTTTCCTTCTTTCAGAAAATATTTATTTAAGTGAGTTCACAATCTTTGAGTAAGCATGATTCTCATTCATGAGGATCCTGTAAACAGTTTTCGGTAAAACATTCAAGTCGCAATAAATATAAATTTTATGCAATGAATGTTTTAAAACTTAAGGAGTAGAAAATGATAAGAGAATGCAATGCAAGAAGAAAGAAAATTATAAAGAAATATTTTTAGTTAAAAAAAAAAAAAAAAAAGATGATGGCCAGACACACTGGCACATGCTTGTAATCCCAGCACTTCGGGAGGCCATGGCAGGCAGATTGCTTGAGACCAGTCTAGATAACATAGCGAGACTCCTGTCTCTACAAAAAAAAAATAAAATTTAAATTTAAATTTAAAAAAATTTAAAGATGATTATTTATAAATAGGAAAACTGACAACTGCAATTTTTAAAAAATAGACAAACATCACAGTAATTAAAGAAGTATGAATGGATACAGCTTTTCAAAGGTAAAGAGGTGGAGGGGAGATTTGCAATCCATATCAAAAGCTTTATTAAGGTTAAAATGTTTTATACGAAGCTCCAGTTATAGAAGACATGTATCTTAAAGGATTAACCATGAATGTGCACAAAAATTTTGTTTAAATCATGTTCACAAAATATTTATAATAAAAAGGAGCATGTAAACAATATTAATATCCAACAAAACAGGATTGGTTTAAACACTCAAGGGAAAACAAAACCTTAGGTTATGTCTACAGAGTATTATATGAAAATAAAATTATTTTTAAAATACTTAAGGGCAAGATGTTGTTCAACTTACACATTGCAAAGGAAAAAACTGTAGTATAATGTAAGCCTGAGTTTGTAGATAAAAAATATTACGTGTAAAATTTGAACAATGCACATCAAAATGTTAACTGAATTAATCAATTCAGTTGATTGATTAATTGGGTAGTAGAATTATCGGTGATTTTTCTTTTATTCTCTGTATTTTTAGGATTTAGCAAATCACAATTTCTCACTACTTTTAAATTAAGAAAAAACACACATTTTACAACAAAACTCCCAAAATTCCATAAACCTTTGCAAACTAAAATTGACAGTAGATTGCTGATAGTGAACACAAGAAGTTAGAGCCTTTCCACTTGGCTCACAGCTCAGCCCACAGCTACAGATTCACTCTAATCCCACTGTTTTGTTATCTTTCTTGAAATTTTATTTAATGCAAATCCAAGAGCACAGTGCTATCATAAGGCCTCTGGTCTCCTTCTAGTAGAGAGAAAAGTACACAGAAAAGAAAGTAGGCATGAATAAAGGTCATATATAACAAGCCCACAGCTAATATTATACTCAGTGGTGAAAAGCTGAGGGCCTTTCCTCTAAGATCAGGAACAAGACAAGGATGCTCACTCTTGCCACTTATATTCAACTTAGCAGTGGAAGTCCTGGCCAGAACAATTAGGTAGGAGAACAAATAAAAGCCATCCAAATTATAAAGGAAGAACTTTGGCTGGGCACAGTGGCTCACATCTGTAATCCCAGCACTTCAGGAGGCTGAGGCGGGTGGCTCACTTGAGCCCAGGAGTTCAAGACCAGCCTGGGCAACATAGCAAAACCTTGTCTCTACAAAAAATACAAAAATTAGCTGGGTGTAGTGGCACACCTGTAGTCTCAGCTACTCAGGAGGCTGAGGTGAGAGGACTGCTTGAGCCCAGGAGGTTGAGGCTGCGGTGAGCTGTGTTCATGCCACTGCACTCCACCCTTGGCAACAGACCAACACCCTGTCTCAAAATAATAAGAGGAAGAACTTAAATTGTCGCTGTTTGCAGATGACATAATCTTATTTGTCTAAAAATATAAAACTAAAAACTCCACCAAAAAAATGGTTAGAAGTTATAAACAAATTCAGTAAATTTGCAGTATACAAAATCAACATGCACAAATCAAGCATTTCTATATCCTACCAACGAATTATCTAAAACAGAAATCAAGAAAACAATTCCATTCACAATAGCTACAAAAAAAACACTCAGGCATAAATTTAATCAAGGAGGTGAAAGACTTCTTCACTAAAATCTATAAAACATTGATGAAAGAGATTGAAGAAGACACAAATAAATGGAAAGATACCCCATGTTCACAGACTAGATTAATATTATTTAAATGTCCATATAATCTAAAACCATCTACATATTCAATGCAATCTCTACCAAAATCCCAATGACATTTTTCACAGAAATAGAGAAAAACGATCTTAAAATTTGTATGGAACCACAAAAGACCACAAAATAGCTAAAGCAATCTTCAACAACAACAACAACAACAACAACAAACAAAGCTGGAGGCATCAAAGTACCTAACTTCAAAATATATTACATAACCAAAACAGCATGGCATTGGCATAAAAACAGATACATAGACCAATGGAACAGACTCGAGAGCCCAGAAATAAATTCATGCATTTACCATCAATTGATTTTCAACAAAGGTGCTAAGAACACACAATGGGGAAAGGACAGTCTCTTTAATAAATTGTTTTGTGAAAACTGGATATCCACACGCAAAAGAATAAACTTACAGCCTCATCTCACACCATATACAAAAATCAACTCAAAATGAATTAAAACTTAAATATAAGACCAGAAATTATAAATCTACTAGAAGATAATAAAGGGGAAAATCTTTATGACACTGGACATGGCAATGATTTTTTGGCTATCACTCCAAAAGCACAGGAAACAAAAACAAAAATAGAAAACCGGGATTTTATCAAACTAAAAAGCTTCCATATAGCCAAGGAGACAACCAACAGAGTGAAAAGACAAGCTATAGAATGGGAGAAAATATTTGCAAACTATATATCTGATAAGGGGTTAATACCCAAAATATATAATGAACTCATACAACTGAATAGCAAGAAAACAAATATGGGGGAAGGACTGAATAGACATTTCTCAAAAAAAAAAAGACATACTAATGGTCAAAAAGTACATGAAAAATGTTCAACATCACTAATTAATTTGCTTATCAGTGAAAAGCAAATTAAATGTACAACGAGATATGAATTCACACCTATTAGAAAGGCTATTATCAAAAAGACAAAAGATAACAAGGTTTGGCAAGGATGTAAAGAAAAGGAAATCCCTGTACACTGTTGGTGGCAATGTAAGTTGTACAGCCATTATGGAAAACAGTATGGAGTTCCCTCAAAAAATTAAAATAGAACTATCATGTGACCCTGCAATCCCACTACTGGGTACATATTCAAAGGAAAATAAATCAGTATGTTGAAGAGATATCTGCACTCTCATGTTCACTGCAGCACTATTCACAATACTCAAGATACAGAATCAAGTGCCAGTCAACACATGAATAAAGAAAATGTGGTACTGTATATAAACACAGTGGAATATTATTCAGCCATAAAAAAGAATAAAATCTTATCATTTACAGCAACATGGATGAGCCTGGAGGACATTATGTTAAGCAAAATAAGCTAGGCACAGAAAGACAAATATCGCACAATCTCACTTATATGTAGAATCTGAAAAAGTATAAATCACAGAAGCAGAGAATGGTGGTTACCAGGTGTAGGAGGGGGTCACGTTGGAGAGATATTAGTCAAAGGATATAGATGGGAGGAATAAGTTCAAGAGATCTATTGTACAACACATAACTATTGTTAATCGCAATGTATTGTATTCTTGAAAACTGCTAAAAGAGTAGATTTTAAGTGTTCTTACCACAAAAATGCTAAGTATGTGAGGTAAGACTAAGTATGTTATTAGCTTGATTTAGCCTTTCTACAATGTATACATATTTCAAAACATCATGTTGTTTTGAATTTCAATAGTCATGTTGATAAATATATGATTTTTATTTGTCAATTAAAAACTAATTTTTTTATAAAAAAGTAGTCATGGGTTATTAAAAATAGATCCTCTCTCATGCTCGCCAGCACCCTCTTGTGTATACGAGTCCCAGGTGTAGCAACTTGCCACTCTCCTAGTTTTTCTGCTGAACAAAAAACGTGTGAAGATCGAAGATGCAGCTGCAGATAAAATAACATTTCCACCACCCTGACCAACAAGGTGAAACCCCGTCTCTACTAAAAATACAAAAATTAGCCGAGTATGGTGGCATGCGCCTGTAGTCCCAGCTACTCAGGAGACCGAGGCAGGAGAATCGCTTGAACCCAGGAGGTGGAGGTTGCAGTGAGCCAAGATCACACCATTGCACTCCAGCCTGGGTGACAGAGTGAGACTCTGTCTCAAAAAAATAATAATAAAATATAATTTAAAAAAATAAAATAACATTTCCATGCATCCTACCAATGGATGTGTTTTAATGGGCTGTGGCTGAAAAGTATCCCAAACTGTTTATTTAGAGGAGTATGTTTAATTTTCACTTATTTCCAGTAACAAAGTTTTATGGACTATATTTATCCCAGATATATGCATAAATTCCCTTTTACTAAAGGGGAAGGGATGGGAGCCAGAAGAGATCCAGGATTTGTCTGAAATAATAATTAAGATCTGTTAAACACCTCACAAAAATTTTGCAAGGTAGATACTATTATCCACTATTTTACAGATGAAGAAAATGAAGCTCAAGTAGTGCTCAGAGTCACACAGCTAAAGAGTAGCTGATCTGGAATGGGAACTCAGACCTTTATGGCTCTAAAGCCTGTTCAGTACACCCATGGGTCACTCTGGGGAGGGGTGAGGGCAGGTGGGCCAAGGAGACCTTATCACAGCCCACAGGGCTTTCCTGAGTTCTGGAGATGGGGGATACTCAAGCTGGGAGGCAGCGTGTATTAGCTCACCTGGTATTCTGACTCCTTTACCTTATCCTCTCTGTTCCCTCTCTCTGACAAATGTGCTTCTCTTTCTGCCTCTATGTGTCTCTCTCTGTCTCTGTCTCTTATTGTGTCTCTGCATATCACATTGTGATTTGTGTCTGTCTGTCCTTTCTCTCCCTCCCCTTGTCTCTTTCTCTCTTGACTCTGTGTCTGGATGTCTGCCTGGTTCTGTTGCTCTATTATCTTTCTCTCCCTATTTCTCTCTTCCTGTCTGTGGTGTGTGTGGGGTGAAGGGACTCTCTTTGTATATGTCTTTCTCATTCAGAGAAAATAAACTGGATCTCTTAGTTCCATGTTCGCCAAGGACTTTTCCAATTCAGTCCTGTGTGCCAGGGTAGCAGCATCCTTAGCTCTCCACTGGGCAACAGCCAACTGAGTGGCAGAAATCTTAGAGTGAACCTTAAAACTCAGAATGAGCAATGCTGAAGAGAGAGAGAATGATTTATTATAAGGCGTTGGCTCATGTGATAATGAAAACTGAGATTTTCCAAGATCTACTGCCTGTAAACTGGAGATCTAGGAGAGCCACTGGTTTAGTTCCAGCCTGAGTCCAACGGCCTGAGAACCAGGAGAGCTGATGTAGTGCAAAAGCCTGCAGGCTCAAAACCCGGGAAGAGCTGGTGTTTCATGCCCAAAGACAGAGGGAAAAAAACAATGTCTCAGTTTTCAGGCTGTCAGACAGGAGGAATTGCCCCTTTTCATAGGGCAGTTGGACTTATTGTTCCATTTAGGCCTTCAATGGATTGGATGAAGCCCGCCCACATTAGGAGGGTATTAACCAAGTCTACAGATTCAAATGCGATACGGTTTGCCTGTGTCCTCACCCAAGTTTCATCTTGAATTGTAACTGCCACTATCCTCACATGGCTTGGGAGGGACCTGGTGGGAGATAATTAAATCATGGGGGTGGGTTTTTCCCATGCTGTTCTCATGATAGTGATTAAGTCTCACAAGATCTGTTGGTTTTATAAAGGGCCATTCCCCTGCACATGCTCTCTTGCCTGCTGCCATGTACGATGTGCCTTTGCTCCTCCTTAGCCTTCTGCCATGATGGTGAGGCCTCCCCAGCCATGTGGAATTGAGTCCATTAAACCTCTTTTTCTTTGTAAGTTGCACTGTCTCAGGTATTTTTTCATGGCAGTATAAAAATGGACTAATACAAAATGTTAATCTCATCCAGAAACACCCTCACAAACATGACCAATATAGTGTTTGATCAAATGCCTGGGCACCCATGGTCCAGTCAAGTTGACACATAAAATTATCTATCACAGAGTGAGACTGGAGGTCAAGATCATAATTCTGGTTCCCCAACATTTAAAGACCAGCCAGAGGAGAAAGGGCCAGGAGAAGAGACAGGTAGGGAATGGTCAGAGAGGCTCAGAAACCTGGACTGTTCATATGAAACAACCCAGAAGAGCTCGTTCCAAGCATTTATGAGGACATTTTCACATTTCATTGATCAAACAAAACCTCTGTTCAGGTTAGCCTTCAGTGGATTGGCCAGAAACACAGAGAAGGTATCACCCTAGGAGCCATCTGCAACCAAGGAGGGCTGCAAGTATATTAATACACTGGTATAGTATAGTAGTTTCCTAAAGCTACTATAACAATACCACAAACACAGTGGAATAAAGCAACACACATTTGTTATCTTATATTTCTGGAGGCAGAAAGGCCAAAAATCAGACTCATGGCCTAAAGTCAAGGTGTCAACAGGGTTAGTTCCTTCTAGAGGATCTAGGAGAGAATCTTTTTCCTTGCCTTTTCCAGCTTCTAGAATCCACATGCAATCCTTGGCTCATAGCCTATTCCTCCATCTTCAAAGTCAATAGCATAACATCTTCAACTCTCTCTCTCTCTCTTCCCCACCGCCACTCTCCAAGCTCTGCCTCCCACTGTCATATTTTCTTCTCTGACTCTAACCCTCCTAATTCTCTCTCAGAAAGACCGTTGTGATAATCTCCCCATCTCCAGGTCCTTAAGTCAATCACAACTGCTAACTAGCTCTTGCCATGTAAGGTAACATATCCCCATGTTCCAGGGATTAAGAGGTAGACATCTTTTGGGGAAGCCACTATTCTGCCTCATTACATCAGGTAAATCCCCCAGTTTTCCTCATTTCTGACATGTGTTCTACACAGCTTCCCAGAGAATCCCCAGCAGCAAGGAGCTCCAGCAGTAATCCATTTAATCCATTCATTAGCATCTCCTCTATTGATTGGCTTTCCACCCTCCCCACCTCACTTCCTCACTCCCTCTCCATACTTCCATACTTCCTGGGATCACCTCCCAAATAAACTCCTTATACCCAATCCTGTCACAGGGTCTACTTTTAGGGAGAGCTCAAACTAAGACACTAATCTAATTCAGTCACCATATAGGCAAGCTGGCCCTTTGCCATACCAATTTCATTCATTTTGTACATTAAAACCAACCACAGACATACCTTGGAGATATTGTAGGTTCAGTCCCAGACCACCATCATAAAGCAAATGCTGCAATAAGATACGTCACACAAATTTTTTGGTTTCCCAGTGTCTGTAAAAGTTATATTTGCACTATAGTATAGTCTAGTAAGTGTGAGATTGCATTATGTCTAAATAAACACATCCATACTTTAACTAAAAATACTTTATTACCAAAAAATGCTAATGATCATCTGAGCCTTCACAGACTATTTTTGCTGGATGGAGGGTCCTCCTCAATGCTGATGGCTGCTGACTAATCAGGTGGTGATTGCTGAAGGCAGGGGTAGCTGTGTCGATTTCTTAAAATAAAACAACAATGAAGTTTGCTGCATTGAATGAGTCTTCATTTTATGAAGGATTTCTCTATATATGCAATGCTGTTTGAGAGCATTTTACCCAGAACGGAAATTCTTTCAAAACTAGAGTTAATCTTCTGGCCAGGGCAATTAGGCAGGAGAAGGAAATAAAGGGTATGCAACTAGGAAAAGAGGAAGTCAAATCGTCCCTGTTTGCAGATGACATGATTGTATATCTAGAAAACCCCATTGTCTCAGCCCAAAATCTCCTTAAGCTGATAAGCAACTTCAGCAAAGTCTCAGGATACAAAATCAATGTACAAAAATCACAAGCATTCTTATACACCAATAACAGACAAACAGAGAGCCAAATCATGAGTGAACTCCCATTCACAATTGCTTCAAAGAGAATAAAATACCTAGGAATCCAACTTACAACGGATGTGAAGGACCTCTTCAAAGAGAACTACAAACCACTGCTCAAGGAAATAAAAGAGGATACAAACAAATGGAAGAACATTCCATGCTCATGGGTAGGAAGAATCAATATCATGAAAATGGCCATACTGCCCAAGGTAATTTATAGATTCAATGCCATCCCCATCAAGCTACCAATGACTTTCTTCACAGAATTGGAAAAAACTACTTTAAAGTTCATATGGAACCAAAAAAGAGCCCGCATTGCCAAGTCAATCCCAAGCCAAAAGAACAAAGCTGGAGGCAACACACTACCTGACTTCAAACTATACTACAAGGCTACAGTAACCAAAACAGCATGGTACTGGTACCAAAACAGAGATATAGATCAATGGAACAGAACAGAGCCCTCAGAAATAATGCCACATATCTACAACTATCTGATTTTTGACAAACCTGAGAAAAACAAGCAATGGGGAAAGGATTCCCTATTTAATAAATAGTGCTGGGAAAATTGGCTAGCCATATGTAGAGAACTGAAACTGGATCCCTTCCTTACACCTTATACAAAAATCAATTCAAGATGGATTAAAGACTTAAATGTTAGACCTAAAACCATAAAAACCCTACAAGAAAACCTAGGCATTACCATTCAGGACATAGGCATGGGCAAGGACTTCATGTCTAAAACACCAAAAGCAATGGCAACAAAAGCCAAAATTGACAAATGGGATCTAATTAAACTAAAGAGCTTCTGCACAGCAAAAGAAACTACCATCAGAGTGAACAGGCAACCTACACAATGGGAGAAAATTTTCGCAACCTACTCATCTGACAAAGGGCTAATATCCAGAATCTACAATGAACTCAAACAAATTTACAAGAAAAAAACAAACAACCCCATCAAAAAGTGGGCAAAGGACATGAACAGACACTTCTCAAAAGAAGACATTTATGCAGCCAAAAAACACATGAAAAAATGCTCATCATCACTGGCCATCAGATAAATGCAAATCAAAACCACAATGAGATACCATCTCACACCAGTTAGAATGGCAGTCATTAAAAAGTCAGGAAACAACAGGTGCTGGAGAGGATGTGGAGAAATTGGAACACTTTTACACTGTTGGTGGGACTGTAAACTAGTTCAACCATTGTGGAAGTCAGTGTGGCGATTCTTCAGGGATCTAGAACTAGAAATACCATTTGACCCAGCCATCCCATTACTGGGTATATACCCAAAGGAATATAAATCATGCTGCTATAAAGACACATGCACACATATGTTTATTATGGCACTATTCACAATAGCAAAGACTTGGAACCAACCCAAATGTCCAACAATGATAGACTGGATTAAGAAAATGTGGCACATATACACCATGGAATACTATGCAGCCATAAAAAATGATGAGTTCATGTCCTTTGTAGGGACATGGATGAAATTGGAAATCATCATTCTCAGTAAACTATCGCAAGAACAAAAAACCAAACACCGCATGTTCTCACTCATAGGTGGGAATTGAACAATGAGAACACATGGACACAGGAAGGGGAACATCACACTCTGGGGACTGTTGTGGGTTGGGGGGAGTGGGGAGGGATAGCACTGGGAGATATACCTAATTCTAGATGACGAGTTAGTGGGTGCAGCGCACCAGCATGGCACATGTATACATATGTAACTAACCTGCACATTGTGCACATGTACCCTAAAACTTAAAGTATAATAATAATAAATTAAAAAAATATATACTAGTTAATCCTCTCAAACCCTGCCACTGCTTGGTGAGCTAAGTTCTTGTAATATTCGAAGTCCTTTGTTGTCATTTCAACACTGTTCACAACAGGAGTAAATTCTATCTCAAGAAACCACTTTCTTTGCTCATCCATAAGAAGCAACTTTTCATCCATTCCAGTCTTATCATGAGACTGCAGCAATTCAGTCACATCTTCAGGCTCCATTTATAACTCTAATTCTCTTTCTATTTCTAACACATATGCAGTTACCTCCTCCAATGAAGTCTTGAACTCCTCAACGTCATCCATAAGGGTTAGAATCAACTTCCTCCAAACTCCTGTTAATGATAGCTTGTCCTCTTCCCATGAATCATGAATGTTCTGAATGGCATCTAGAAAGATGAATCCTTTCCAGAAGGTTTACAACTTACTTTGGCCAGATCCGTCATGAATCATTATCTATGGCAGTTATAGCCTTATGAAATGTATTTCTTAAATAATAAGACATGAAGGTCAAAATTATTCCTTGATCCATGAACTGCAGAATGGACATTGTATTAGTAGGCATAAAAACAACATTAATCTCCTTGTACATCTCCATCAGAGTTCTTGGGTAGCTAGGTACATTGTCAATGAGCAGTAGTAATAATTTGAAAGGAATCTTTTTTTCTGAGAATAGGTCTCAACAGTGGGCTTAAAATATTCAGTAAAACATGTTGTAAACAGATGTGCTGTCATCCAGGCTTTGTTGTTCCATTTATAGAGCACAGGCAGAGTAGATTTAGCATAATTCTTAAGAGCCCTAGGATTTTAGGAATAGCCAGTGAGCATTGACTTCAACTTAAAGTCACCAGTGGCATTAGCCCCTAACAAGAGAGTCAGCCTGTCTTTTGAAGCTTTGAAGCCAGGTACTGATTTCTCTCTTGCTATAAAAGTCCTACATAACATCTTCCAATATAAGATTGTTTCATCTACAATGAAAACCTGTGTTTTAGCGTACCCACCTTCATCAATGATCTTAGCTAGATCTTCTGCATAACTTGCTGCAGCTTCTACTTCCCTCTGTACTTTTATATTATGGAGGCAGCTTCTTTCCTTAAGCCTCATGAACCAACCTGTGCTAGCTTCCAACTTTTCTTCTGCAGCTTCCTCACTTCTCTCAGCCTTCATAGAATTTAAAAGAGTTAGGGTCTTCCTCTGGAATAGACTTTGGCTTAAGGGAATGTTGTGGCTGATTTGATCTTCTACACAGGCCACTATAATTCTCTCCACATCAGCAGTAAGGTCGTTTCTATCTCTTATCATTTGTGCGTGCACTAGAGTAGCATTATTAATTTTCTTCAAGAACTTTTCCTTTACATTCACAACTTGGCTAACTGGTGCAAGAGGCCTAGCTTTTGGACTATCTTAACTTTCAACATGCCTTCCCCACTAAGCTTAACATTTATAGCCTTTGATTTAAAGTGAGAGATGTGTGTCTCTTTCTTTCACTTGAACACCTAGAGGCCACTGTAGGGCTTTTAATTGCATTAATTTCAATATTGTTTTGTCTCAGGGAATAGGGAGGCCTAAAGAACGGGAGAGTGATTAGGGAATGGTTAGTCAGTAGAACAGTCAGAACACACACAACATTTATCAATTAAGGTCACCATCTCATATGGATGCTGTTGGTGGCACCCCAAAATTATTACAATAGTAACATTAAAGACCACTGATCAAAGATCACCATGATAGATATAATAATAATGAAAAAGCCTGAAATATCAAGAGAATTACCAAAATGTGACACAGGGACACAGAGTGATCCATGCTATAGGGAAAATTGCACCAACAGACTGGTTGAGTGCAGGTTGCCACAAACCCTCAATTTTTAAGAAATGCAATATCTGCAAAGTTCAATAAAGTGAAGGGCAATAAAATGAAATGAGCCTGCATTACAATGAACAGAATGAGGCATACAAGGAAGGCAGGCAAAATGGCCAAGTTCAAGGTAGAAGCCATCTCTGTTTATCTAAATTAATTCTAACTGAAGAATTTCAGGCTACTTGAATTTATAAAACATAGCACTCCCATATAGCATTGTGTGAGATATACTTTTAGCTAGATTCCTTAGGTTCCCACTGAATTTTGAAAGAGTTATAAATATAGTCTCTTTAATAGAAAAATTTTCAATATCACATCTTTCAAGGTGGGAAACTTGATTGTTATCTTAATCAATGAAAAGAGAAATGCATGCTCCATCTAAATAAATGAAATATCAGAGCATAGTCCTTTGTTCAAAGCATGTGTAACTAAATCTCAATTACACTATTTCTACAATGTCAAGAAATAAATGGAGACCAGCTCTTTTTCTTTCTTGTTATTTAACCATAAATGCTATTTCTAACACAAGAAATGTTTTTTCCAACTTATATAACACATTTAGGCATAACAAAACTTACTAAGTTTTAAGTATTATCTGCATGTTTTTAAAGAATCTTGAGTTTTTCTAGCTACAGATTATTCTCTAATGATGCTAAATTTACCTGCTTCAAAATCACACAGAAACTCTGTCTATAATAATTTGCTCTTCACGTAATTACAGAGCAGCAAGATTCCAATAAACAGAATGACCCACTTCTTTGCACAGGGCTAAGTGAACATTAATCGTGTATCTAAGAAGCAATTAATTCTGAAAGCTCTGCACTGATATTTACAAAGAAGGGTGCAAAGAGCCCAGGTACACTAATCTCTACTTTCAAGTAATATTAAGAATGTCTTTAGTTAATTGCAAGTTTAGGAATGATACTAGATACCTAGTGGGAAGATGCAAAGAGAACGTCCTGCAATCAACTGTACATCCTGCCAGGGTTATTTATTAGTGCTAATAATACTGATAAACTATAAACCATATTATCACAACTCTTGTGATGAGAAGGCTGTCATGAACTTCAACCATAGGGAAATATATGATACATAAATGAGGAAGAAAGTATCCCTCAATGTGTCTTCCTTTTTCTTCCCAAAAAGGAAAGCAATAATATTCAACATTGCTTCCCATTATTCACCAGGGGAGAAAAAAAAAGTATTTGCCTCCCCCTATGCTTGATCGTGAAGCGGAAAAAAAAAAAATCACTTCTCTTTACCTAAGCAACCTTGAAGTTTCTGCTGAGCACCAAGGTTTCTGATCTATGATTTTACCACCCAGCAGCAACAAGTGCATGCTCAGGGAACCTGAAATTCTCATTCTCATGAGATCTCTTCTCACATTTGCACTACCTGATCTTCAATTCATCGGTGAAAAAGAAAATAGTTTGGCCTTCATACTTTATTTTTAACAGAAAGCTTACTGCTTTCTGAAGTTCAGTATCATCAAGCTTCCAGTGCAAAGTCAAGTTTGTGTGACTTGCTTACCAGATCTGCTGAATCAAAAATTTGCCATCTTGAGATATAACCGAGGCTTTAGCAAACATAAAGCCCATCAGCTCTACCCTCAGTCCCTCCTCATTCTCAATTTTATGTAAGGTGATAAGCCACTTTAGCATCAAGACAAGGTCCCCAAGCTTTCTTCTCCTTTATATAAATTTGGGGGCTTCCACTGATAAAAAGCCATGGCTTGAACATAGGGCCAAGGTAAATAGAAGAATGCCTACTGACCAAGTGGCTGTAGTCTCTTGTTTGCCATTGGCCCTTAGCTGGAGTTTCTGACATGATTCTACTTAATCAACAAGAAGGTCCCACCTCCCTAGTGCCTTGACTCAGCCAGCAGATAAAATCAATTAGAAGTAGAGTGCTAAATAAGTACTAGAGCGGTTTTCAAGGAAGCTTCAGGGTTTGTTTTCCAAAAGTTCCATTTACCAGTTCATAATCTTCACTCCTCACAATAATGGGCAAATAGCAAGCTGCACACTCAAGAGAGATTAAGGCAAATCTTTGGTTAAGAACACCTGAGCATTGATGACTAAAGAGTAGACAATTTCAGTTATGTAAGATAAATAAGTTCTGGAGATCTATTATACAGCATAGTACCCATAGCTAATGATACTGTATTGTACACTTAAAATCTGCTAAAAGGGTAGCTCTTTTTCTTTAAGTTGCAGTTTTGAGTTTTATTTAAAGAAGATACTTGTAACCCTGAGTTGGTAATGGCTAGGAGAAGAAGATGGAGTCCTCTGAAGTTTTGTTTCATTTTCTAATTTAGAACATAAGATCTATTAGTTACATGTTCAGGGAGGACATCTCCCTTTAGTTTTTGGTACTGAGAGGTTGGTGTGACTCTTCGTGATGTCTTGAAAGTCATAGGCTATCTCTGTTAAAATAATATTTTTTAAAGGCGTATGACTTGGTGGTTTGATATAGGTAAACATGATCACCACAATCAAACTAATTAACATATCTATTAACATCTACACAGTTACCTGTGTGTGTGTGTGCTGAGAAAATTTAGCTCATGTTCTATCCACTAAGACAGTAGATGTTAAGTGTTCCTACAACAAGTAATAATAATAAAGGGGACAAAAGGAAACGTTGGGAGGTGATGGATATGTTTATGGCTTTGGTGGTGATAGTTTCAGGGGTGTATACTTGTCCCCAAACTCATCGAGTTGTATACATTAAATATGTACAGCTTCTTATACATCAAAAGCATTACAGTTAATATGCTCAAAGGCAGAACTTTTCTGCCATCTAAATAGATTACTTGAAAGTTTCCTTGAGCTCTTGATCCTTAGGAAAAAACCTAAAGGTCTTGACAAACCATTATAGGATAGCAGATGAACAGGCCAGACTCTCTTTCCCCTTTTTTAATCCCTTAAGCAAGCATGTTACACACCCCTGGTAGCAACTGTTCAACTATATATGAAGAAGTACAGCCAATCTCAACTTCCTCATTCCTCAGTCATTGGAAACATGCTTCCACTTGGCCAGGTTCTTAAGATGCTACCCCTCCTGTTTGTTACATTTATTTACTTTCCCTCCTGCTGGAACATTTGTTTCCTTGTGTGATCTGTAATTTTTCAAGTGAACTTATTTTTCATGGAGGGTGTTTTACCCATGGGAATCCTGTACACCCTGAATTGCAGCAGTGTCACTACAAATGAACAATTTCTTGTTTGCTTGTGCTGAGTACACCAGGAGCTTCACCCACCTGGAACAGGGTTGCACATTAATCTCTGAGTTGGGGATTCTTGCATCAAGAAGTCAAGGCTGGGGCTTCATGTCTTTTATTCTCTCTCACTCAGAGCCTCAGAAACAGAGGTGCTCCTTTGATGTTCCCCTGGCTTGCTGACAAGTAACTTTTCCAGACCTCCTTTCGCTGAGGGGCAGCTTTTCCAGGGTGCCATCTTTGTGCAGGGGTTTCAGCTCCCATTCCCTGCCCTCCACCAGCCAAGGCCATGTCTCTTGATGCCATGTTGGTGTTAAACATCCCAGCATTATGTTTGGTCCAGTGTCCCTGCCAGGACACCATGGCTGCAGTGCAGGAGGCCAGTACTCAGGCTTCAAGTTGCCTCCACAGACAACAACAGATTTCCTTCCAAGATCAGTTGCATATTTAAAAATTTTGTTGTAACGTATCCAGCACTTCTCTGTGTTTGTAGCAGGATGTAGAAATCCACAGTCACTCAGTCCACCATGCTGCTGGAACCAGAAATCCAGGCTCAACTTCTAACCAGGTGTTTTTGTTTTTTAATTTATTGAGGTAAAATTCACATAACATAAAATTGACCATTTTAAAGTGTGCAATTCAGTGACATTTTGCATTTTCACAATGTTGTACAACCATTACCTCTATCTAATTCTAAAATATTTTTATCAACACCCCCCCTCCAAATACACACATACACACAAAAAAACCCTAGACCTATAAGCAGTCCCTCTCCATTCCCCTCACTCCCCAGCCCCTGGCAACCACTCATTCACTTTCTGTCTCTATGGACTTAGCTATTCTGGACATTTCATATAAGTTGAATCATATAACATATGACCTTTCGGTCTGGCTTCTTTCACTTAGCATAACTTTTTTTTTTTCCAGATGGCGTTTCACTCTTGTTGCCCTGGCTGGAGTGCAATGGTGCAATCTCGGCTCACCACAACCTCCGCCTCCCAGGTTCAAGCTATTCTCCTGCCTCAGCCTCCCCAGTAGCTGGGATTACAGGCATGTGTCACCATGCCCAGCTAATTTTTGTATTTTTAGTAGAGACGGTGTTTCTCCATGTTGGTCAGGCTGGTCTCGAACTCCTGACCTCAGGTGATCTGCCTACCTCGGCCTCCCAAAGTGCTGGGATTACAGGCGTGAGCCACCGTGCCCGGCCAGCATAATATTCTTAAGGTTAACCCACATTGCAGCATTTATACAAATGGCCAATAAAGGCATGAAAAAATGCTGAACATCATGAGGCATTAGGGAAATGCAAATCAAAACCACAGTGAGGTAGTACTTCATATGCACTAGGAAGGCCATAAAAAAAGAAAGAGAAAATTAACAAGTGTTAGTGAGGATGTAGAGAAGTTAGAACTCTCATACATTGCTGGTGGGAACACAAAATGATGCAGCCACTGTGGAAAAACCTCAGCTGCTCCTCAAAAAGTTAAATAAAATATTGACATATAACCCAGCAATTCCACTGGTAGGTATATACTCACAAGAACTGAAAACAGGTCCTCAAACAAATACGTGTACACGAATGTTCATAGCAATGCTACCCACAGCAGCCAAAAGGAGGAAATAACCCAAATGTCCATCAACGGATTGATAAACAAAATGCGGTATAGACATACAGTGGAATATTATTCAGCCCTAAAAAGAAATAAAGTTCTGATACATCTACAAAATAAAATTTTTATGTACCTTGAAAACATTACACTAAGTGAATGGAGACACTAAGGGAATGTGCTGAGGGATAGAAGATGGGGTAAAGAAGCTATGTGGTCCCTCCTAGAAGCTGGGTGGGTGCCATACAGAGGGGAGAGAGCAGAACTCATATTGCATTCACACATACTTCACCCATCCTGTCTCGGTGCCCATGTGATACCCACCTGATGCACTCCCTGCTGCCCAGCATTACAGGCAGGCCAGCCAACCTAGATGGCCAGAAATAGGAAGTCCTCTTACTGAAACAATTTCTCACTTCTTATTTCTTTGGAGTAATTGTAAAATGCACTAGGCAACCACTAGGCAAAAAATGGAGGGAAAAGAAGCAAAACCACACCTGTGTTGATTTCCCAATTTTTTTTATCGTGGTAATATACACGTGACATAGAATTGACCATCTTAACCATTTTCAAGTATGTAATTCAGTGGAATTAACTACCATATATTCATAATGTCATCAGCACCACCCATCTCCAGAACTTCCCATCAAGTAAAACTGAAACTCTATACCCATTTTTTAAAACTCTCCATTCTCCCCTCCTGCTAGCCCCTGGGAATCAGCATTCTGTCTCTATGAATTTAACTACCTGAGATGCCTCACATAAGTGGAATTATATAGTATTTGTCTTTTGGGGATGGGCTTATTTCACTTAGAACAATGTCTTCAAGGTTCATCCCTGTCATATTTCAGAACTTCCTTCCTTTTTAAGCATATGTCAGAATTTCCTTCCTTTTTATGGATGAATAATATTCCTCTATATATTGTTTATCCATACACCCATCAATGGACACTCGGGGTACCTCCACATTGCAGCTACCATAAATAATGCCACTATGAACATGGATGTACAAATATCTATCTGTGACTCTGCTTTCAATTTTTTGTATATATACCCAGAAGTAGAATTAGGTTATTACTTGATATGTGTTTTCATTCAGTTAGAAGGGGAATTCAATAATGTAACCAACTTCTATTGAGTATCTAATAGGTACCAGGTACTGGGCCAGAAAATAGCTATAAAGTGTTATGTATTTATGAATTAAAATGAAGACTGCAGTTAGGCTTAAAAGGGAGGAAGAGAAATTGAATTGTGTTTCTTCAGCAGACATAATTAAATCCCAAAGCTCTGAGCATCGATTAGACACTAGAAATAAAATCTGATTATCCCAGAGACTCATTTTCATATACTTTTATGAGTTGCCTATATGGCTGTGAATTAGCCATCAACCAAAATGGATTTGTTTTTACCCAGTAACAAACAAACCTTGAACCCATTTACAAGTTTCTTACGAAGAGGCAGCCAGAGCTTTTGTTTAATTGGCAATATAATCATGTACATTATTAATGATAAGTTTATTTTCTTCCTAATGCAGAAGTTAGGCCATTAACGCTGCAGCAAGTTACAAATGTACACTAAGAGAGCCTGACCAAGTCAGCCACTTGCTCCGTAGTCCAACATTACAGAGAAATATTTTTCCAAGACTTGTGCGAGGTTTTATACTCCCAGAGAGGAACTTGCAACAGACTTCGGCGAGAACTGCAGCTACTATGGTCATCCCAACTCTAAGAAAAAGGCTTCCAAAATTGTAATGCAATACATGATACACTAACAAATTGAAATTCAGGGCCCAGTCATTCTCACAGAGCCAGAAAGAAATCTTCAACAGAAATCAGACAAAAGTAACTTGAAAAGATCTCTCTGCCATTGTTTCCTATCATATACTTCCAAGCCATGCCACCTTCATTTTCACCTTAATACCACAAGGGTGTCTCTGGTTTCTTTCCAAGCAACATTTTGAAAGGCAGTCTGATCACATCACTCCCTACTTAAAACCCCTTCCAAGCTTTCTACTGCCCTCAGGAAAAAGTCTGACCTTCACTCAGTTTCTAAGGCCCTATATGATTTCAGTTCTTACAGTGAGCTGAGTGCCCCACTTCCAAACCTTCACATTTATTCTTCCTTCTGTCTTCACCTTTTCTTCTCCTGGCTCACTCCCACTCATTCTTCAGACCCAGCTTAAAGGGCCCTTCGTCAGAGAGGTCTGTTCTGGGCCCTACACTAGATCTCTCATCTGGAGGACCCAGATGAGACTTATGTGTTTTGCTCATTGCTGCAGCTCCAGCACCAGAGAAGGCCTGGCATGCAGAAGACACTACTGGTTAAATCAATGAATCATCTTCTACTATAATATATTCTAATGAGAACTGAGGCTATTGTTCTCATACATTAGGAGCCTGATGAAGGGTAAATCTATTGGACTCATATAAATAATGTAGTCTTACTGAATACTATCTACAGGAGGGCTTCCTAATCATTTTTGTGCTATGGACCCATCTGACTGTCCAATGAAGACTATGAACCCCTACTTAGAACACTATTTATAAATGCATAAAATAAAATACATAGAAAAATACATCTAAAGAAACATTTAAAGAAATACTTAAATTCCATTATCAAGTTATCTTTTAAATTTGTGATACAATAGTAAATACGTCTTTGTACTATCTGATTAAATAAAAAGATATAGTGGCCGGTCTAATAACTACTATAGTTTCAAAGTAATGATAAGCATAAATGACATTTTGAGTTATCTGTGACAACTATAATGCGATATGAAATTATCTGTAATATTTATTGGTGACAAAGACACATATACTGCATTATGGCTACTGGCTACACTCATAATTAGACAAACCACTAAAATTCAGTTAGAAGTTACTGAAAATAAGGATGCAATTTTTACCCTTAGAGTTCATGGACCCCTAGAGAGATCCCTAAGAAAGTCATGGAAATGCACTGCGTAGCTCTTCTGCCATTGGGGTGCACAGGTAACTGACAGTCCCAGGCACCCACCTCCACCCCTGGAGCCACCACCACATTTGTGCAGTGTCCACGCTTCCCCTGGACTGCTCCCAGGCAATGTCTGAGCACAGCAGGGTACCTGTGCAGACTCATTCCTGTGGAACACAGGAGTCCTCAAGTGGGCCACTTTGGCTCCAGAACTCACAAGCAGCCTGGCAAAAACATTCTCAGAACTGAACTATCATCTGAGTCTTTCTCTCAGTCCTCCTTTCACAGCAGTCAGTCTAGCATCGCAATCTGAGAGCTCTCCCCACCTACTCCTATTCCCTTCTCCTTATCCTTTCCAGGTGTTTCTCCCTATAAATCTCTGCCACAAGTAATCCCATCTTGCCTCTGTTTATCAGAGGACCTGAACTAACACAATCCCTTTGAATTAAGGAAAAGAGAAAAGCCTATTTACCCATGTTGATTCAGAATGGATATTCTGAAGATATTTGAACACGTTGCATTTTTACAACACTTTACCAATATCTACCACTTGATTTCAGGAAAAGACTTTGCAGAGATTATTTTTAAAAAAGAAAATCTTTCCCATTAACTCTTTGCCATTCAAAGGAAGGGCCACAAAGGGTTAAGTCCAGGGATTAGCCTCCCTGAACTGACAGCAGTGGCTCATTAAGGAGCCTGGAGTAAAAGAACAGGGCTGAGACATACAGCCAGCACAAAAACTGTTTAAACAATATGATGTGAAGGATACACAAAGTCAACCTACCAGAATTTCCTGCTTCTCATTCCTGAGAGCCCCTCTGACTCAATACTATGGCTTATGAAGTAAATGCATTAGAACTCCTCATACACAAAAGAGAAATTAAGATACTGGATAGCTAGGTATCATTTAGAACTGCAGCAATGATGCTGAAAAAATCAGGAATCATGACAAGTAAATTTTAATAGGAAAGTGGGACAAAGACTGTCCACAGCACAGAGCATTTCCCTTCCCTACTCTCCACTCCTTCCACAAGGGATTTCAGGTACAACAATAACATAAAAAGTAATACTAGAACCAAAACAGGGAACAAAAACAACAACAACGAAAAGGAAATGTAAATGAACACAGAAGAACCAGGAAAGAAAAAACACAAGTATGAAGTTTCTAAGACCCACCAGAGTCAGTGGAGCTGATGAGAAAAATTGGGTTCTTAGCACCCTAAATTGATTTTTTTTTTAACTTTTACTTTGGGTTCAAGGGTACATGAGCAGGTTTGTTATATAGGTAAACTCGTGTCACAGGGGTTTGGTGTACAGATTATTTTGTCACTCCGGTATTAAACTTAGTACCCAATCGTTGTTTGTTCTAACCCTCTCCCTCCTCCCACCCTCCACCCTTAAATAGGCCCCAGTGTCTGTTGTTCCCCTCCATGTGTCCATGTGTTCTCATCATTTAGCTCCCACTTATAAGTGAGAATATGCAGGATTTGGTTTTCTGTTCCTGTGTTAGTTTGCTTAGGATAATGGCCTGCAACTCCATCCATGCTCCTGCAAAGGACATTATCTTGTTCTTCTTTATAGCTGCATAGTATTCCATGGTGTATATGTAGCATATTTTCTTTATCCAGTCTACCACTGATGGGCATTTAGGTGGCTTCCATGTCTTTCCTATTGTGAATAGTGCTGCAATGAACATACATGTACTTGTGTCTTTATGATAGAATGATATACATTCCTTTGGGTATATACCCAGTAATGGAATTGCTGGGTCAGATAAGCACCCTAAATTGAAACCTGGAATATATTTTCCCACCAAGATTTTGTCTGGTGCATTGTTTAGGTTCTATAGGACCCTTAACAGAAATTCTACTTCCAGTATATTGTGAACTAAATCAGTTGTTATGGGCTGCCCCAGAAACCTCACTATGACATAGAAGATGGTTTCTAAGGGAGAATGCCCTCTGCATTTCAAATCAATTTTTGGAAAAAGAACTCATTCAGAAATGTAAAGTATCCTATGTTCCTCTAAGTAAAATGAAACATGGTCAGGGGGCGGTTCCAAGATGGCTGAACAGGAACAGCTCCAGTCTACAGCTCCCAGCGTGAGCGACGCAGAAGACGGGTGATTTCTGCATTTCCAACTGAGGTACTGGGTTCATCTCAATGGGGAGTGTCGGAAAGTGGCTGCAGGACAGTGGGTGCAGCGCACTGAGCATGAGCCAAAGCAGGGCGAGGCATCGCCTCACCCGGGAAGTGCAAGGGGTCAGAGAATTCCCTTTCTTAGCCAAGGGGAGGGGTGACAAATGGCACCTGGAAAATCGAGTCACTCCCACCCCAATACTGCAGTTTTCCAACGGTCTTAGCAAACGGCACACCAGGAGATTATATCCTGCACCTGGCTTCGAGGGTCCTATGCCCACGGAGCCTCGTTCATTGCTAGCACAGCAGTCTGAGATCAAACTGCAAGGTGGCAGCGAGGCTGGGGGAGGGGCACCCGCCATTGCTGAGGAGTTAGACAAAGCGGCTGGGAAGCTTGAACTGGGTGGAGGCCATCTCAGCTCAAGGAGGCCTGCCTGCCTGCCTCTGTAGACTCCACCTCTGGGGGCAGGGCATAGCCGAACAAAAGGCAGCAGAAACCTCTGCAGACTTAAATGTCCCTGTCTGACAGCTTGGAAGGGAGTAGTGGTTCTCCCAGCACGGAGCTGGAGATCTGAGAACAGACAGACTGCCTCCTCAAGTGGGTCCCTGACCCCCAAGTAGCCTAATTGGGAGGCACCCCAAGTAGGGGCAGGCTGACACCTCACACAGCCAGGTACCCCTCTGAGATGAAACTTTCAGAGGAACGATCAGGCAGCAACATTTGCTGTTCAGCAATATTCGCTGTTCTGCAGCCTCTGCTGCGGATACCCAGGCAAACAGGGTCTGGAGTGGACCCCCAGCAAACTCCAAAAGACCTGCAGCTGAGGGTCCTGATCGTTAAAAGGAAAACTAACAAACAGAAAGGACATCCATACCAAAACTCCATCTGTACGTCACCACCATCAAAGACCAAAGGTAGATAAAACCACAAAGATGGGGAAAAACTGAAAATCCTAAAATCAGAGCACCTCTCCTCCTCCAAAGGAACGCAGCTCCTCACCAGCAACGGAACAAAGCTGGATGGAGAATGACTTTGATGAGTTGAGAGAAGAAGGCTTCAGACAATCAAACTTCTCCAAGCTACAGGAGGAAGTTCAAACCCAACACAAAGAAGTTAAAAACCTTGAAAAAAGATTAGACAAATGGCTAACTAGAATAACCAATGCAGAGAAGTCCTTAAAGGACCTGATGGAGCTGAAAACCATGGCACAAGAACTACATGATGAATGCACAAGCTTCAGTAGCCGATTTGATCAACTGGAAGAAAGGGTATCCGTGATGGAAGATCAAATGAATGAAATGAAGTGAGAAGAGAAGTTTAGGGAAAAAAGAATAAAAAGAAATGAACAAAGCCTCCAAGAAATATGGGACCATTTGAAAAGACCAAATCTACCTCTGATTGGTGTACCTGAAAGTGACGGGGAGAATGGAACCAAGTTGGAAAACACTCAGCAGGATATTATCCAGGAGAACTTCCCCAACCTAGCAAGGCAGGCCAACATTCAAATTCAGGAAATACAGAGAACACCACAAAGATACTCCTCCAGAAAAGCAACTCCAAGACACATAACTGTCAGATTCACCAAAGTTGAAATGAAGGAAAAAATGTTAAGGGCAGCCAGAGAGAAAGGTCGGGTTACCCACAAAGGGAAGCCCATCAGACTAACAGCTGATCTCTCGGCAGAAACTCTACAAGCCAAAAGAGAGTGGGGGCCAATATTCAACATTATTAAAGAAAAGAATTTTCAACCCAGAATTTCATATCCAGCCAAACTAAGCTTCATAAGTGAAGGAGAAATAAAATACTTTACAGACAAGCAAATGCCGAGAGATTTTCTCAACACCAGGCCTGCCCTACAAGAGCTCCTGAAGGAAACACTAAACATGGAAAGGAACAACCGGTACCAGCCACTGCAAAAATATGCCAAATTGTAAAGACCATCGATGCTAGGAAGAAACTGCATCAACTAACAAGCAAAATAACCAGCTAACATCATAATGACAGGATCAAATTCACACATAACAATATTAACCTTAAATGTAAATGGGCTAAATGCTCCAATTAAAAGACACAGACTGGCAAATTGGATAAAGACTCAAGACCCATCAGTGTGCTGTATTCAGGAAACCCATCTCATGTGCAGAGACACACATAGGATCAAAATAAAGGGATGGAGGAAGATCTACCAAGCAAATGGAAAACAAAAAAAGGGCAGGGGTTGCAATCCTAGTCTCGGATAAAACAGACTTTAAACCAACAAAGATCAAAAGAGACAAAGAAGGCCATTACATAATGGTAAAGGGATCAATTCAACAAGAAGAGGTAACTATCTTAAATATATATGCACCCAATACAGGAGCATCCAGATTCATAAAGCAAGTCCTTAGAGACCTACAAAGAGACTTAGACTCCCACACAATAATAATGGGAGACTTTACCACCCCACTGTCAACATTAGACAGACCAACGAGACAGAAAGTTAACAAGGATATCCAGGAATTGAACTCAGCTCTGCACCAAGCAGACCTAATAGACATCTACAGAACTCTCCACCCCAAATCAACAGAATATACATTCTTCTCAGCACCACATCACACTTATTCCAAAATTGACCACATAGTTGGAAGTAAAACACTCCTCAGCAAATGTAAAAGAACAGAAATTATAACAAACTGTCTCTCAGACCACAGTGCAATCAAACTAGAACTCAGGATTCAGAAACTCACTCAAAACTGCTCAACTACATGGAAACTGAACAAACTGCTCCTGAATGACTACTGGGTACATAACGAAATGAAGGCAGAAATAAAGATGTTCTTTAAAACCAATGAGAACAAAGACACAACATACCAGAATCTCTGGGACACATTCAAAGCAGTGTGTAGAGGGAAATTTATAGCACTAAATGCCCACAAGAGAAAGCAGGAAAGATCTAAAATTGACACCCTAACATCACAATTAAAAGAACTAGAGAAGCAAGAGCAAACACATTCAAAAGCTAGCAGAAGGCAAGAAATAACTAAGATCAGAGCAGAACTGAAGGAGAGAGAGACACAAAAAAACCTTCAAAAAATCAATGACTCTAGGAGCTGGTTTTTTGAACATATCAACAAAATTGACACTAGCAAGACTAATAAAGAATAAAAGAGAGAAGAATCAAATAGACGCAATAAAAAATGATCAAGGGGGTATCACCACTGATCCCACAGAAATACAAACTGCCATCAGAGAATACAATAAACACCTCTACACAAATAAACTAGAAAATCTAGAAGAAATGGATAAATTCCTCGACACATGCACTCTCCCAAGACTAACCCAGGAAGAACTTGAATCTCTGAATAGAGATAACTTCTCTATTACAGGCTCTGAAATTGAGGCAATAATTAATAGCTTACCAACCAAAAAAAGTCCAGGACCAGATGGATTCACAGCTGAATTCTATCACAGGTACAAGGAGGAGGTGGTACCATTCCTTCTGAAACTATTCCAATCAATAGAAAAAGAGGGAATCCTCCCTAACTCATTTTATGAGGCCAGCATCATCCTGATACCAAAGCCTGGCAGAGACACGACAAAAAAATAGAATTTTAGACCAATATCCCTGAAGAACATCGATGCAAAAATCCTCAATAAAATACTGGCAAACTGAATCCAGCAGCACATCAAAAAGCTTACCCACCATGATCAAGTGGGCTTCATCCCTGGGATGCAAGGCTGGTTCAACATACACAAATCAATAAGTGTAAACCATCATATAAATAGAACCAATGACAAAAACCACATGATTATCTCAATAGATGCAGAAAAGGCCTTTGACAAAATTCAACAACGCTTCATGCTAAAAACTCTCAATAAATTAGGTATTGATGGGACGTATCTCAAAATAATAAGAGCTATTTATGACAAAACCACAGCCAATATCATACTGAATGGGCAAAAACTGGAAGCATTCCCTTTGAAAACTGGCACAAGACAGGGATGTCCTCTCTCACCACTCCTATTCAACATAGTGTTGGAAGTTCTGGCCAGGGCAATTAGGCAGGAGAAGGAAATAAAGGGTATTCAATTAGGAAAAGAGGAAGTCCAATTGTCCCTGTTTGCAGATGATATGATTGTATATCTAGAAAACCCCATCGTCTCAGCCCAAAATCTCCTTAAGCTGATAGGCAACTTCAGCAAAGTGTTAGGACACAAAATCAATGTGCAAAAATCACAAGCATTCTTATACACCAATAACAGACAGAGAGCCAAATCATGAGTGAACTCCCATTCACAATTGCTTCAAAAAGAATGAAATACCTAGGAATCCAACTTACAAGGGATGTGAAGGACCTCTTCAAGGAGTTCAAGGAGAACTACAAACCACTGCTCAAGGAAATAAAAGAGGACACAAACAAATGGAAGAACATTCCATGCTCATGGATAGAAAGAATCAATATCGTGAAAATGGCCATACTGCCCAAGGTAATTTATAGATTCAATGCCATCCCCATCAAGCTACCAATGACTTTCTTCACAGAATTGGAAAAAACTACTTTAAAGTTCATATGGAACCAAAAAAGAGCCCGCATTGCCAAATCAATCCTAAGCCAAAAGAACAAAGCTGGAGGCATCACGCTACCTGACTTCAAACTATACTACAAGGCTACAGTAACCAAAGCAGCATGGTACTGGTACCAAAACAGAGATATAGACCAATGGAACAGAACAGAGCCCTCAGAAATAATACCACACATCTACAACCACCTGATCTTTGACAAACCTGACAAAAACAAGAAATGGGGAAAAGATTCCCTATTTAATAAATGGTGCTGGGAAAACTGGCTAGCCATATGTAGAAAGCTGAAACTGGATCCATTCCTTACACCTTATACAAAAATTAATTCAAGATGGATTAAAGACTTAAATGTTAGACCTAAAGCCATAAAAACCCTACAAGAAAACCTAGGCAATACCATTCAGGACATGGGCATGGGCAATGACTTCACGTCTAAAACACCAAAAGCAATGGCAACAAAAGCCAAAATTGACAAATGGGATCTAATTAAACTAAAGAGCTTCTGCACAGCAAAAGAAACTACCATCAGAGTGAACAGGCAACCTATAAAATGGGAGAAAAGTTTTGCAATCTACTCATCCGACAAAGGGCTAATATCCAGAATCTACAATGAACTCAAACAAATTTACAAGAAAAAAACAACCCCATCAAAAAGTGGGAGAAGGATATGAACAGACACTTCTCAAAAGAAGACATTTATATAGCCAACAGACACATGAAAAAATGCTCGTCGTCACTGGCCGTCAGAGAAATGCAAATCAAAACCATAATGAGATACCATCTCACACCAGTTAGAATGGCGATCATTAAAAAGTCAGGAAACAACAGGTGCTGGAGAGGATGTGGAGAAATAGGAACACTTTTACACTGTTGGTGGGACTGTAAACTGGTTCAACCATTGTGGAAGACAGTATGGCGATTCCTCAGGGATCCAGAATTAGAAATACCATTTGACCCAGCCATCCCATTACTGGGTATATACCCAAAGGATTATAAATCATGCTGCTATAAAGACACATGCACATGTATGTTGATTGTGGCACTATTCACAATAGCAAAGACCTGGAACCAACCCAAGTGTCCAATAATGATAAACTGGATTAAGACAATGTGGCACATATACACCATGGAATACTATGCAGCCATAAAAAATGATGAGTTCATGTGCTTTGTAGGGACATGGATGAAGCTGGAAACCATCATTCTCAGCCAACTATCACAAGGACAAAAAACCAAACATCACATGTTCTCACTCATAGGTGGGAATTGAACAATGAGAACACCTGGACACAGGAAGGGGGACATCACACACCGGGCCCTGTTGTGGGGTGAGGGGAGTGGGGAGGGATAGCATTAGGAGATATACCTAATGTAAATGACGAGTTAATGGGTGCAGCACACCAACATGGCACATGTATACATATGTAACAAACCTGCACATTCTGCACATGTACCCTAGAACTTAAAGTATAATAAAAAAAAAAAAAGAAACACGGTCTTGTGAGTTGAATTTTGTCCCCTAAAAATATATGTTGATGGCTTAACCCTCAGTCCCTCAGAATGTGACTCAATTGGAATTAGGGTGGTCACAGATACAATTAAATTAAAATGAGGTCATACTGGAGTAGGATACGCCCCTAATCCAATATGACTGATGTTCTTATAAGAAGATGAAGAGAGAACAAGACACACAGAGAAGAATCCCATGTGAAAACACAGAGACACACAAGAAGAAGACAGCCATTAACAAGGAAGGCAGAGATTAGAGTGAGCAATCTACAAGTCAAGAAACACCAAGTATCACCAGGCACAGCCAGAAATTAGGAAGGAGGCATGAAACAGGCTCTCCCTCAGCCTCAAGAAGGAACCAACCCTGCTGACACCTGGCTTTTTACTTCCAGCCACCAGAACTGGGAGCGAACACATTTCTCTTGTAAGCCACCCAGTTTATGGTCTTTTGTTATGGCAGCCCAAGGAAAGTAGTATAATACAATAAGCACAGGGTGCCTCATTATGCACATTCCTGTCCAGCCTTGTTGCTAATTTGTAAATCCCACAGTAATGGACCAGGTTTCACAGGGCTTGATTCCATCTAGAGATGGACCAATACGTTTGGAAACTAAATCCCTGGTAGCAGTAATCAAGAACTTGCTGAGATGTTCTAATGACCTGAGTCACCTCTTTGTTCTGAGGGGACAATTTGCATGCTGAGATGATCTAGTTCAATTCTGGCCTCAATATATTATATTTAAATTGTACTTTTCTTCCAAGAACACTTACAAAAATTGCCTCATTAATGCTTGCTACTCCCTTGTGCAGTAAGAAAGGCACAAGTACCATTATGTCAATTTCGAAGATGAAGACACGGAATCCTAAAATCCCAGGGCTAGGAAGAACACTGAAAGACCATCTACTTCAAAGAGCCCAAACCTGTCGCTTAGCAAAATTACCTGAGCAACTCAGCAAAAATAAAGGTTCACTGGCCCAGCTCAGCAACTACAGGATAAAGCCCAAGTGTCTGTATTTTTAACAAACTTCCCAAGGGATTTTCTTTTACCACCTTCTTAGCACAATTCATATACTGGCATTTGGGAAGCACAGAGTGGTCTCATCTTGCCCAGGTTTGAGAAATATCTGGACAGACTCCTTTTATGAGATAAAAATTCTTATGGCCCTCCAGTGCTAACAAATTATTTTTATTATAATGTTACTTAAATAAATGTAACCCTAAGCCTACATAAAACTCCGAATCCTGATAGCTCTTTATATTACCATAAAACCAAAACAAATTCCTAAATTAAGTAAAATCCTAATAAAACCCAAATTTGTTTTAGTGCACCAGTCACTAAAATGTGGCTATGTACTGACTGCTACAGAGCTGGTCTCTAACAGTTTGACAGGCTCAGATTACATGTACTGGAAGAGACTCTATTCCGCCTCCACTCTTTTCTCTAAGACCATAGCTAGGCCTTCCTTGCAGCCAGCCTCAATATCATGGCCATCATTGCATAACAATATGACCGTAAACACAATGCAAATGCAGGCTTTCTAATAACGTGGGATTATCAGCTATGAAAAGTTGTCCAAATAATCCAAAAATATGCTTATCTTGATGTATTTACATTTTCATCCAAATGAGAGCACAAGATTTAAATTTTCTCACAGTAAATGTTTGGATCCCCCTCTGATAAGCATTGATCTAATCCATCTGCCTTATTGCTGGCAGTCAGAGTTTAGTGAATGTGGATTTTAATGTCTTAGTAACAGTTAAAACATATAGTGTTAACTGTGTAGCAGACACACTGTTCTAAGCCCTTTACATAGAGTAATTTTTTACTCTTCATTTCAACCCTGTAAGGTAGGTACAGCCATTATCTCCACTGCACAGATGAGAGAACTGGGGTAAAAGAGGTTAAACTTCTTGCCCAAAATCACACAGCTTATAAGTGGCAGACCTGGGATTTGAACCCAAGGAGACTGGCTGCAGAGCCTGTGCTCTCCTCCTAGCCACATATACTTTTCAGATGAGGTAGTCACAATCCAAAATTAATCATAGAGTCTGACTCCTCCCTGCTCCAAGAAGTAAGAATCTGAGGCAATGAATTCAGGTTGGTTTAAGGTGCAGTAATTAAGGAGCTTGGGTAAAGGATGGGAGGTTGCACTGCATAGGAATAGGAAAAAAAGCCTTAGGGACCCGCCAAGTCCCCAGGTCATAAGTCAAGCAAACCACCAAATAAGCATCCACCCAGAAAAGCCAGGTAAAGTAGAAGGATCTGGGTAGATGGCAGAGAACAGAAACCAAGGAAACCAGGCAAGTGAGGAGGTCTGAAGCAGAGTGAAACAGAGCTTAGAAATATTCTCTAAGCAGAACAGGAAAATGCCTGCAGCCTTGGGTATGATAGGGAGGAAACTGTTAAAGTTACCAATTTAGCTCCAGTGGAATCCTGCAAAAAGGAATTCTCATTAACTGAGTATGAACTCATACATGTTGCCCAAAAGGACTTCTCACAAAAGAGGTAAAGGTGACACTGGAATCTCTGGAGAGTTAAAGTCACAAAAGCTTATAACGGGAAAAACCCGAGACCCCTTATCAAAGACAACTGCATCTTTTATCTTCTCATCTGCCAGGCCTATAAATGATCTTTAGTAACTTACTTCTTTTATTCTAAAAATATAAAGGCATCAAGTTACATCCGGTTGCTATGGACTCAATCACAGATGAAGCAAAAAGATTAAATTGTTGTGCGACTTTAATGAACGGCATTTGCTTTTTGAAAAGCTGATTTGGATGTAATTAATAGCGGGCTCCCTAAAAGGAGAACTGGATTTGTGTGGTGATGATAAGAGGCATTCCCGTAACACTGACCAGTGCGGCTTTCTCCAGCCCTTCAAATTGCTGAGCGTTCACCTTGGCAGTCAGCACTTTATGCTTGTCTGCTTCTGGAGAGAACTTGGCACTTTTTCTAATAGAAGAGCAATTTTCTTTGAAGGGAACAACAACCAAGAAAAATAGCATGAGAAAAATGTTGAAAACAGGAAGGAAAAAAACAAAGAATGTGAGTATAAGCAAGGGGCAAAACAAGAGCGAGACATATGACCTAGAAAGACAAGGGAGAGCCGAGGAAAATAATCTCTGTGAGTGACTGACATTGAGTGAGAAGTGAGAAAGTCACTCAAAAGCAACTTGAAAATGCTTTGTGCCCATAATTAAACTCTTTATTTCATAAATGGGAAAACGAACCTACTGAACTTCTGATCAAAATACATTAAGCCTCACTGATGAGAGAAACAAATTTAAGAAAAATGAAAGAAAAACTGGCTGGGCACAGTAGCTCACGCCTGTAATCCCAGCACTTTGGGAGGCCAAGGAGGGTGGATCACGAGGTCAGGAGATCGAGACCATCCTGGCTAACATGGTGAAACCCCATCTCTATTAAAAACACAAAAAAAATTAGCCAGGCGTGGTGGCGGGCACCTGTAGTCCCAGATACTAGGGAGGCTGAGGCAGGAGAACGGTGTGAACCCAGGAGGCGGAGCTTGCGGTGAGCCGAGATGGCACCTCTGCACTCCAGCTGGGGCAACAGAGCAAGACTCCGTCCCAAAAAAAAAAAAAAAAGAAAAATCAAAGAAAAACTGTGCCACAGAATACAGATGATTCACTGCTGCAAGATATACTTATTTCTGAAGTATAAAAAATGTCATAATCATAGATTCTCAATTGCACATTATTTTCAAAGATACTGTCTTCCTGTCTGTGTCAGCAGTCAGTTTTATGCATGATAGTTTCAGCACCAAAAGTAACATGTATTTTAGGTTACAAAGTAAAAACAAAGAATTACAGCCAGAAGAACGAAATGTTTTGAACCTGAACAGCCCATGTAATTTCTCTGGGGTGATTCAATCAACCTTTGATTAAGCTTCTGCAAACTTGCTGAAGGATGGATGCAGAGATGATTATGACCCAGGTCCTGCCTTCAAGGCGCTTAAAGTCCCATAGGGAAGCCCTCATGAGAATTAATATAAGACAAGTGGTTAAGAGCCCATGATGACAGAGGTGGCTGTCACAAAGAAAAATAAAATAAAATAAACAAAGGCATTAATTAGGGAGAACTTTTACTGCTACTGAAACTCAGGGAGAGAACTCACTTCACTCCCTGGACTGTTAAAATGAATGACTTGGAGGCATGATGGTGTGACACAGTAAGCTCATCCTTCTCACAACCCGGGCCCCTCCACTACTGCTCAGAAAAAGAACAACACTTCTTTTTTGTGTGTCTGAACTATTGAATCCTAAATCCCAGTTTATTCCCTTTATGATTCAATGTTCCTTTGGCTTACAGTGTGAATGGACAGAAGCATTTTTGGTCAAGATTTTTTTCTCCACCTAGGTGCTCACATAGAGAATTGAAAGAACTGAATCAAACCTGGATTTCTCAGTAATTTGTCTATGGTGCACATCTGAGGTCCCATGGCATGACATTCACCTTCTAACTGCTGGCTTCAAGTGAAGCATTTTCCCAATGGCTTTTACCTCTGTGCGTTGCTCTTTCAACTGGGAAAGCAAATGCTGTTAGGGCAATCCACCCTCTAGCCCTGCAGGTGCAGTGCTGTGGAAGGGGGCAGGGGCAAAGAGACCCTCCTGATAGGTCCTTAAACACTGGAGTAGAACTTCTGGCTGCTTTCCTCGCAGTTCAGGCCACACCAGCCTAAGGAGGACCACAGTCCTCAAAGCCCTATCCTTACACTACTCAAATTCATGCCTTCCTCTCTCTCTACCCATTCGACCTGGTGATAGTCAGTGGCAAACCAATCACCCATGTGAGTGACTACATTCTCCTATAGGAGGAATTGATCAAGGGGGAACACAAGGAAACAAAGCACAGACATGAAGATCTGTGACAGTTCCCAGAGCAATAGGCCTGAAGGTAAGGAAGAGCTGAGCTGTTGACTCAGTCTTGCCTTATGTTGAGGTTTGCCTCTTTTTTTCTGTTTTATTGCTCTTGGTTGTTTTTTTTTTCAATTGTGGTTTAAAAAACACATAACATTTATGTAAAATTTACCATCTTCACCGTTCTTTAGTGTGCAGGTCAACAATGTTAAGTATATGCATTGTTGTGCAGCAACAAATAGCCAGAACTTTTTCATGTTACAAAACTGAAACGCTATATCCATTAAACAACAGCTCTGCAATTTTCCCTCCCCTCGACTCCTGGCAACCACCTGTTCTTGTTTGCCAGATAGAGTGTCTGGCATTAAACTCTTCCACATCTTAATGGTATCAACAGTATGTGACATTATGTCACAAATAGAAATAAAATCGGATGAAAGACATTATTTAAGGAAAATTCTACAATTAAAGGAAAGATTCCCTATTTATTATTCTTACTACACTGTAATGTCAGGTGATAACTTTTTTGGGGAATGCAACTATGGTTGATCAGGTTGATCAGGCAAATAGATCAAGGATCTATTTGGGGGAGGGGGTTAACAAATCTAGCATTTGTTCTTATGTTCTTGCCACTGATCATCAATGATACAAAATCTGTGGCAACTTAGCAGGTAAAAATGGTTTGAAGAGCAGCACAGAGGATGACAATGAAATTAACCACATCAATTTCTAGGGCCAGCTGATGACTTCAGAAAATACCACATCAGCCAAGCTGCCCCTCCAGAGTAAATAGATTCATCTTTTCTCAGCAGCTTCAGGCTCCTAAGAATGGGGAGGCTACAAAATCTAACAGATGACACAAACCTCTGAGGTAAGACCCACACTCACTCATTCTAATGTGCACACTTCATGGCACACCACTGGTCTAGGCCAGGACTACTGAATGTTCAACTGATGGAACTGTCAGCCCAGCCAAAATTACAAAAGGAATAGTTCCACCAAAGAAAATAAGTACTTGCGCTTGAATAACCAATACATTCATTTAGAGAACCTTTACAGGGTAGAGACAACTCTTTGCCTCTCTCTCCTTAACTTTTAATAAAATAAGTCATTATCTGTTACACCAAACCATCCTTGTCCTTTTCATTCCAGGGCATCGTCTAGACTGAAGTCATTTTTTATTTAATTTCTATTTCTTCAAATTGAACGGTCTATATGAACTCTCTCCTTGACTTCTGGAGGTCCCTCCAGGCTCCAGGCTTAGTGTCCAGTCTTCACTTTGCATCAGGAAGAACAAGGTGACAGTGGCATGCTGCTTCTCCAACTGAGTTTCATAGAGCACTCTTTAAAAGACAGCTAGGCCTGATTATCTAGTTAACAACTCAAATATACAGAAAGAAAGAGAAAACCCTATTCTAAGCTTGAATGCTAAAAACAACTTTCAACCTCTCGATTCTGCTCCAGACCACTTCCAAAGTCCTGATAAATTACCCAAAGGGTCTCTGCCTTCCCCTCCCTGCCCTGCCCTTACTCTAGGCCCTGGTCATCTCCCAACCAGATTAGGCCCAGAATTTGCAACCCCTGCTGGCCCAGCATCCAAGGTCCCTCCTTGGGATTCACTTAAACTTTTTCATCTTCCCAGCTACAAACGCTGAGCTCCAGTGAGACCAGGGACTGTGTCCTGCGCACCCCCATGCCCCTGTTCCTCTTATTCTCATTTCCTCCACCACACCTGTGCTCATTATTATACCAGCTACCATTTGCTGGACCCCAGTAGCTGGGTGCCAGCTCTGTGCCAAGTATCTTACACACATCTCACACAGTTCTCAAAAGAACTCTGCTGCTATCCCATTTTACAATGGAGGAAGCTAAGGAAGAGCAGGGTTCATGGGAACATTCTAAAAATACTAGATTCGAACTGCCTCCTGACTTCAGAGCTTTTTATTTTCCGAGCTGTCCGTTTGTGTTGGTTTGCCTCTGGGTGCATTCCCTCAGTCGACCACTCCCTCTATATTGAAACAGTCCTTTCCATTGGCTTCTGTGACACCACGTTTCCCCTCACCTCTCTGGCTGCTCCTCCTCAGCTTCTTTGGAGGGTCTAACTTACTCTTCTTCACCTGTGATTTATAGTAGTTCCTCAGGGTCCAGTTCCAAGCCATTATCCTTGTCCCTCTGACCTCGCACCCTAGACATCATCACCGACTCCCATGGCATCGTTACCATCCAATGCTGGCTGCAAAGCTCACAGTTCCAGCTCTGCCTCTCCTTTGAGCTCCAGACATTTCTCTCCTTCAGTGTCTCTCATGTACCTCAAACTCAACATAACCAAAACTGAACTTGTGATTGCTCCCTCTCCCCACCCCTACTCTTCCCCTAACTCAGGTTCTGCCCTGCTCTCTCTCATCTCAGGGAGAACACCCCTACCTGCACACCTGCATCATCCAGAAACTAGGAGTCCCCTTTAACACTACCCTTCCCTCGCTCTCAAGATCCAGTCGGCCACCAAGATCTTTTCATCCTACCTCCTAAATTACTCTTGAATCCATCCACTCTTCTTCCTGTCCCAGTAAAAGCCATCTTTCCTGTTGCCCAGTCTATTGTGACAAGCTCCTCACTGGCTTCCTCACATCTATTCTTGTTACTTCTTCACTCCACTTCCACTCTTTATATAGCAGTCCTTACAAGACATCCTGCAGCCGGAGTGATGCCTTTAAAATTCAAGGAGAACATTAGCATATGTGCTATTCTATCCTATTTTATGTGCCATTCCATGGCACCCATGTGCTATTCCACGGCACCCCATTGCTTACAGCATAAAATCCCAAACCCTCACCCTGCACAGCAGGGTCTTGCAGGGTTTGGTCCCTGTTGGTTCACCAGCCCCCACTGCACTTCCTGCTGGCTCCAGGCACAGTGGCCTTCTCTGAAGTCTTCAAATACTTCTTCCTGCCCCCAGCCTTCATAGATCAATTCCCTTCCTCAGCCCCTGCTTCCCTTCTCTATATATCTCGGTTCATAAACACATTCCCAGGGAAGCCTTCTCTGACCCCCATCAGGCCAAGGCCCCTCGTAGAAGATCTCTAGCCACCTAATATCCTTTATAGAACTTGTCATAACTTAAAGACTGGGGATTACTGGATGAATGTCTGTGCCTTCCCCACCCCAACTAAGATGCAGGTACCATGAGGGCAGTCCCTGTGTCTGGGAGCACACTGTCTTCTCTGGCATTGCATGATCCTCACCTAAGGATCCTCGCCTCGCCTCCATAACTTTCGTTAGTGGAGAATGTTCACATGTGCTACCCCATTCCCCATTCTGTAGTGACAACCACACATGGGTCTTTAGGTCACGTTTTTTACTTTTCTATACCATACAGTGCTTATAAATATTCTATCACATGCTGGATTTTAAGCTCTAGAGAGACAAAAAGATTTAGCTTCTCTGAGTTGGGATGTTAAGAAAATAATATTTAGATTTAGTGCCCTTGGTACCTCTCAAAGACTCTGTGGAAAGTATTTAATCTACTATCCCCATTTTACACATGAGAAAACTAACACGGAGAAAAGCAAAATAACTTACACAAGTGGTGGGGCCAGAAATCAAACCCTGATCTGTTGGGTCCAGAGCTCAGGGTCAAGAAGAGCACATGAGTGATGGCAAGGACAGTCTGTGACTCTGCCTGTGAAGTGGGGAATGGAGCTAAGCAGGTTTTGTGTGAATGATCACATAAACCTCCCACTTCTCTATGGAGACTGGTAACACACAGATTCTTTGGCATTACCACGGCCACTTTCTACTCCTTTCAGTTTCTATGTTGGCCAGCTGAGTGATGGGAAAGCCTTTGAAGTCATACTGAATAGGCAGTGAAGATTTAGCTGCCTGCAAGATTATATCTATACGGTTTCTTAACTATATAATATCCAAGGACATCGTTTCTTCTTCCAAAAGCAATTATGTGGTAATGTCACTTGCCAGTGAAACTACCAAGGCCTGCAGTAGTACATACAATTTGTATGTGATGGTTTACGCACAAAGTACTACATTGCACTGAAAATTTGGATATAAAATATAATGTTCCAGGCCAGGCACAGTGGCTCATGACTGTAATCCCAACACTTTGGCAGGCTGAGGCAGGCAGATCACCTGAAGTCAGGAGTTCGAGACCAGCCTGGCCAACATGGTGAAACCCTATCTCTACTAAAAATACAAAAAATAGCTGGGCTTGGTGGCAGGCACCTGTAATGCCAGGAGAATCACTTGAACCTGGGAGGCAGAGATTGCAGTGAGCCAAGATCGTGCCACTCCAGTGTGTGCAAGAGAAGGACTCTGTCTCAAAAAATAATAATAATAATAATAATGTTCCATACCTCACCATTTAATTTCATTTGGGTTTGGTTCAGGGCAACCAAATATGCTCATGATTTCCCACCTGTCCTGGTTCAGACCATGGAGTCACCCTCTCCCTTACACCCAGATTTCAAGAAAGGCACACACTATGCTGCCACTGCTAAATAAAGAAAGCCATGTAAGCTTTCATAACTTCACTCTAATAGCTGCAGTGACTGCCCCAAGCCCTGAGGACTATTCAAGCCATTTGCTAATGTGTATGTCAATAGTCTCTATTATAGACAGGAAAATAAAGCGCTAAGAAAAAGTATTTCCAATTTGATTCTCTATGGGGCCACATTTCCTCTCATATATTAATTCTGAGACAGAAAGCAACAAATATGTCCCAGGCCAGATAGCTGTATATATCCTCTACTCACCACGTGGAATGAAACAGCATTCAGTTAGACTTTTCTACCATTTAACAATTAGTTTCAAAGGCTTATGGAGTACATGAAAGTGTGCTAAATTTATAGAAGATGAGGTAGAATAAATAGGGCTCTTTCCTGGGTGTCAGGATCTTACAGTCTTAAAAAGATAACAGATACAAATCACTGTAATATGAGGCAACATAATTACCCTATATTTAACCAGCTAGTAGCAGAACATCTTTAAGTGTCATGTAAATGGGAAATATTCCTTACATCCTTGCTCAAAGCTCAGTCCACAGACCAGCAGCATCAGGGAATCATCTGGGAGCTTGTTAAAATGCAGAATCTCAGTCACCCCCCACCCTACACCTCCTGAATCAGAATCTGCACTTTAATCAGATGCCCAGATGACTCAAATGCTCAACAGAATTTGGAGAAGCACTGCTGTACTTATTTGGTACTTAGTCACTCCTACCAGGAACAAACTTGATGGAGGCTGACTTCAAAACAGGGACTTGGATTTTTATAGAATACATGCTTAATACACTGTTTTAAAGTGAATCTCTAAGGGATTTGTTTTAGGATTTAAATGTACAAAATATGATTCAAAAGCTCAGCAAACTACATGGTCCTGCATTTTAATATCCTGTAAGTACTCAGACCCTTGCCTGAAAGGCTAAAGGATTTAAAAATAAAGCTCTATTCGTAGAGGTGAGAATATTTTCTTTTAATGTGTATTAAATTGACCTTGCAGAAGCCACTGGAGGAGACGGAAACTTTTATCCAGAAGTTCAACTTGGTGATAATTTTTTAGAGGGAGTGCCACCAAAGGAAACCAAGATGGGATTTCTCCCAACTTAAGAAGAGCTGCTGAATCATAGAATCATAAAATTCGAGCACAGAACAGATCTTAGAGGTTATTCTCTCAGCTCTGCTTCTTTCCCAAAGAAAATCATTCTGCAGTACTTCATATCTATAGTATCTTTATCAAATGAGTTCCAAATTATTCATATTCACCAACCAACCAATCAACCAACTTACATATACTGTTTGATCTTCTTCTGATACCTTCAAAATGCTATGATATACTTGTTCCTTTACAAAGCCCATAGTTTAATGAAAGGAAATAAAAGCTCTTAGCAAATAAAGTTGTATTAGTTATGTCCCATGAGATGCACAGTGAAGAGATGCTTTAGGAGGAGAAAGGGAACAATTGAGACAAGGTGATCAGTGAGGGCTTCATACAGCTAGAAGAAATCTTGGAGATCAGCAGTCCCAGGTCTTCCTTCATACTAAGGAAACTGAGGTGCAAGGGGTTAGGCATGTGGCCAAGGTCATAATGCAAGCCTTGGGCTGAAGTAGAGTCAGAAACCAGGTCCTGACTAATTCCTTCTACCATGCCACACAACCCCTCATCAGTGTTGGCTCTCTAAGGCAAAGCTTGCTAGTTGTCCATTGAAACCCATTCTCCCCTTTTTCTGTAACAACAAAACCCTAATCTGGTCATGGATTGCCTACCTGCCCTAGTTTTCTAGTCTTTTGCAGTTAGATGTGGCCCTGTGACTATGCTTTTGCCAATGAAATGTTAGTGGAAGTGATGTGCAACTCAGGGCCCACACCTGAAGAGAGTAAGTTTGCCTCCTTCACACTCTCCTTCCTTCCCACCAACCGTACCCCAGACATCAACAATGCCCTACTAGGCGGCAGAGCACAACTTCAGAAGGACCCTGGATCCCTGAATGATTTGTGGAGCAGAGCACCTACCAATTTGGAATGCTTACCTCACACTTTTATCTGAGAAAAAAAATAAACTTCTCTCTTCTTTAAGGATCTCAAGCCAATATAGTATATAACCTATGTAATATAACCAGAGCGATGTTAAGTGAAATTGTACAAGAAATACAATAAGAAGTATGATGCTTTCCTATTTAAATAAGAAGTACCTGTTTGCATTGACTCTTTGACCTGGCTCAGTGCCTTGCACATATGAGTAGAGATAGAGATTTTACAGGACACTTAGGTACTACGCAATTTGTTAAGCAGTTTACATATGCATTAAATTATTTAATCCTTACAACAACTTTATGAACTATTGTCTTCAATTTACAGATGAGGAAAATATACAGCTTAGAAGGATGAATTAATTAAGTCATATAACTAGTTAGTGTTGAGTAGAATTCAAACCTAGGTGTGACTAGCTCAAAAGGTGGTACTCTTGTCTAAAATGCTATCTTCCAAAGGGGGTGTGTGTGTGTGTCTGTGTGTGTGTGTGTATTTTGATGGACAGAGATCAAGTGAATGAAATTAGTGTGGCAGGTAGATGTAGTGACCAAAATGCTGGACTGAGAGACAAAAGACCAGGGATTCTCACAGGTTATAACTCTGGGAAAACTATTTAGCTGCTCAGGAGCTAAGTGTCCTCTAGAGTAAAAGTGTTACCTGAACCATATGATCTTTAAAGACAAGCTCTAATAGTCTGCAGCAAATGTGCAAAGACCCAGCTGTCCCTTATTCACTACCACCTATGCAACCACTCTACTTTCAAATCAACAAAAGAGAGGACCTTGCTAGAGAGATAGGTTAGTAAACCTATTTGAGTACGGCAACACAGGAACAGTATAGTATGAGAGTTCAAACAAGCAATATAAAACAACCACAGTACACACAGAAACTCAAATGCATGGAGCTTCAGAGTGTCATAGGTTGTTTACTCTTTTTCCTGTTCAAATCTAGTTTTCACTTTTTCTTCAGCAAAGGAAGATAGTATAGTCATCCCCAGTATCATGGGAAATTGGTTCCAGGACAACCCTTGGATACCAACATCTGAGGATGTTCAAGGTAATGATATAAAATGGTGTAGTATTTGCATGTAACTATGCACATCTTCCCATATATTTTAAATCAACTCTAGATTATTTATAATACCTAACGTAACATAAATGCCATGTAAATAGTTGTTATATTATTTAGGGAATAGCAACAAGGGGAAAAGTCTGTACATATTCAGTAGAGATACCTTTTTTTTTAAGTGAAAGCAAGTTTATTAAGAAAGTAAAGGAATAAGAATGGCAACTCCATAGGCAGAGCAGGCCCAAGGGTTGCTGCTTGGCTATTTTTATGTTTATTTCTTGATTATGTGCTAAACTCATAAATAATAAGGGGTGGATTATTCATGAGTTTTCCAGGAAAGGGGTGGGCAATTCCAGGAACTGAGGGTTCCCCTCCTTTTTAGAGCATACAGGGTAACTTCCTGACGTTGCCATGGCATTTGCAAACTGTCATGGCACTGGTGGGAGTGACTTTTAGCATGCTAATGCATTATAATTACAGTATAATGAGCAATGAGGACAATCAGAGGTCACGTTCGTGGCCATCTTGGTTTTGGTGGGATTTGGCTGGCTTCTTTACCACATGCTGTTTTATCAGCAAGGTCTCTGTGACCTGTACAGATATTAATGCAATTTTTAAAGAATATTTTGGATCTTCAGTTGATTAACTTCACAGACACAGAACCCACGGATACAGATGGCCCACTGGACTAATAATTGCCCCAGAATGAAAAGGTAGGGAAGTCAGCATTTTTCCACCATTGTTTTTCATTGCAGACTTGCTCATAAAGCAGTACAATTAAAGAAGTAAGCACTGGAATGTTCTATCATAGTCCACAGAATAGAAAGAGAGATGTTGGGAAGAGTCTTAGGGACAGTCCTTAAGGATTCATGAAGGAGGTGGCTGAATCTTATGACAAGAATCTTTAAATGCTGAACCATGCGGTCAACAGAGGTAGAAAGAGCAGACAGTTTAAGGTTGAACAAGTAATCTATCCAAAAGATGCAAAGAGAAGGTCCTGTGGGGTTTAAGTGATCATCAGCAGAGAGCTGCATTAGCACAGGTCAGGCTGGGCATCTTCAGAAACAGGAGAAGCCTGCATAACACATTTAAATGGCCCTGCTGGTGTTGTATGTTTCCCAGGGTCTGTATAGATCTGGGAAGGCATGCTCCCAGGGGACCTGAGGAATGCCAGATTCAAGGCCACTCTGCCAAACACTCTGTGCAACCCCAGACAGTGATATCACTGTAGAAAGGGGGGCAAGATTTCAGAAGAGCCCAGCAAGGATGCTAAATTTCATCAGAGTGAGCTCTAATTAAAGTCAACATTTTTGACCAGTATGCCTTCCCAAGATCTAGAGAATATAGATTCAAAATGTCCCTTCAGCTGCTGCCTGTGGATAGGGTTTCAAATGGACTATTGGAAATGGTTCAACTAATACTTAACACTAATTATCTCAAAAGTACCTTGTAAATACCAGTTTATACCACATCATTCACCAAAAATGTGCCACTGAAAACCCTCTGAAGCAGTAATTCTCTCTTTGTATGGCATTTATGGAGAATTAATGACCAGCTAAGTCTGTGGACTTTGATCAGAGCCAGTAGTTATTAATGCATAGGAAAAATTTTACACTCTTGTTCATTTTTCCAAAGGTATCATCCTTCGATGTGTGCAGCATACAAAGCCCTAGACACTGCGTTATATGTGAGCTCCCTGTTTTTTTTGAGCAGACTGATAGACTCTCTTGTGACTACAGCTCCAGATTTCAAGCAACTGAAAAGCTAAGTAACAGGATCTGTCAGGAGGATGTTTACAGGTTTAAGCCATGTTGTCAATACATAGAAAATAAAGTGAGATTGAGACAAACTAAAACACAAAACCACCCTAGAATCTGCAAAAAGGAGAAATGCTTTCATGTCTTCATATTAAGTCCATTGTATTATAGTCCGTTTTAATCAATATTGGATTCATTTTGGATCTTATTAATATGATCACAATTGTCTTTACTTCTACTTTTCCTGAGCTCTACTTTATTCACTCTTTCATTTGTCTACCTACACTGAAAAGACTGAGTAATTAATTCATCTCTAGACTCTCCTAAACAAGGCAGCATTAATGAGTCAGCTTTGCTGTTATTTCCTCATAACTCTTTGCCACAAAGAAGGGAATCCCATGTCCTTGGCTTCGTACTCCCCTACACTAATTTCCCTCTTTATTCTAACTCGTGGAAGGCAATTTGGTCCTAATTCTAACAGATAAATTGACTGCCATAACCAAAGACTGGTTAAGATCTGGTAGGGATATAAAGACTTTGAAAATAACTTTACACTTTATTAACTGATGGTACTCTGAAACTGTGGTTTGATCACTAAACACTGTGGCATTTGTAAGTCTTAGACCCAGATACTGCCAATAAAGAAAAACTAAGCATCTGTGACGTTGACTTTGTAGATTATCCTCCCCAAACTGTGCCCATCGAATCTGTATTAAAAGTTGTAAAAATAAGACAACCAGATGGAGCATTTCTAAGCATATGATTTACAAAATACCTCTCTGTCTGAAAAAGGTCACTACTCTTCAGAAGCAACAAAAACCAGGGAGAGAAGGTATCTCTGGGGTGTTTGGGCTGGCACAGGGCTTTTCACAGTGTATGTACAGCAAATGCACAAAGGGAAGAAGTTTTTAGAGTTCCCAGATTCCCAAACTGCCTCTGCAATCACAAGCAATAATGCTTGCGGTGGTCACAACAATAATGCTTTATTCTCCTTATCTCTCACCCCTCCAGGTCCTCTCAGCTGGAACCACTGATGCAGCCTTGGCCTACCTCAGTTCCCAAGTTAAGGGTGACAGAAGCAGCCTGCATCAATAGCCCTGCTTGAGCCCCTCAGCCCAATTTGGTGAGCCTTAGAATAACATCACATTCCAGATTCCATGCTGAGCTCCAACTCCGTGAGGCTCCTCCTTGACTAGCCTAGCCAGGCCACACTTAAGGAGGAATCTAATCCATCCCTCTCAGCCCTGACACCCTAGCCCTGGGCTGGCTCAGTCCAGAGCATGCAGATTCTCCTGAATTTCAACCAATTGCCAAGTCTAGGACGAGCGACCTTTCCTGACCTCCAGTTCACTGGCCAGTCCTTCCTCCAAGGTGTGATCTTGACACCCCACCCACCAGAATCCAATTCCTATACCTCTAGTCCTCCTCCTACTAGTGATAACCATTACCGTGTAAAGCCACACACGGGCCACTTCCAGGCTTCCCACCACCTTACCGAGCCCACCTCACTGCCTGCCTAGAATCAATCCTTTCTGAAATCAGGACTGACACTGTAGCTTTCCATCAGACATTATTTCTGCTTTCCCTGCTATCCTCTCCAAAGCCAGAATCTGGTTAATCGCTTTCCTCAAGAAAGGATATTTCTGAGAGTTACAGGAGAAATGAAAGCCATGGGTCCTGATAACCACTGAATGTAAAGGCTAGTGAGATAAAACGTCAAATATGACTATAGTTTCGATCGTGTGGGGTTTTTTGCAGCACCTTATGAATATTCCACAGATCCATCTCTGCACCAAAAGTCGTGTCAGGGAAAAGGGAGGCAGGGCTGCTGCATCACATTCTACTTCAAGTAAATGTCTCCCCTTGGAGCTGTGTAAGGCACCAAGTACACAGCCTACGAGGCAGCCTTCAACTTGGAGGTGGGGGTGGCCAGGGGATGAGCCAGAGGTGGGGTTAAAGTCAGAATCCAGCTTGCACTGGGCCCTCTGCTTATGTTATCTCATTTGCTCCTCACACAAGCCCAATCAGATCAGATTTACCCATTTTATCTTTAAAAAAAAAAGCAAACAAAAACTGGGGCTCAGAAGGTCTAGCTTCTTCAAAATCACTCACTTAAGAAGAGCAAAGGTGGCTGGATGCAGTGACTCATGCCTATAATCCTAGCACTTTGGGAGGCCAAGGAAGGAGGGCCACTTGAGGCTAGGAGTTTGAGACCAGCCTGGCAACATAGTGGCACCCAGTCTCTAGAAAGATAAAAATAAAAATTAGCCAGATGTGGTGGCACATGCTTGTAGTCCCAGCTACTTGGGAGGCTGAGGTAGGAGGAACACAAGCACAGGAGTTTGAGGCTGCAGTGAGCCATGATCATGCCACTGCACTCCAGCCTGAGTGACAGAGTAAGACTCTGCCTCCTGTCCCCCAAATAAAGAAGAGCAAAGCTGAGAATTGAGCCTAGTCCTATTAGATTCCAACACGTGGGCTCTATGCATTAGCTACAATGTCTTCCCAGGAAAGGCTTAACAGAAGAAACAGGCAGAGGCATGGAGGATAACTAGACGGCAATGGAATAGAGAAGAAAGCAGCCAGCAGAGTCCAGAGCTGCAGAGTCAGGCAATGGAAGAACTGAAAAGGGATGACACATGCAGCAAATGATATTAACAGAAACAGTGACCATTAAATGTTAGCTATGTGCCAGGCATAAGGCTAAGTGTTCTAGCTATATTAACTTTTTTAATCCTTACAGCAGCCCCCAGAGATAGGCCCATTTTACTGATAAACACAAACTAAGTCTCAGAGAGGTTAAATAATTTGCCTAAGGGCATACAGCTAGCAGGGAGCAGAGTCTGGGCTTGAATGCAGACAATAAGGCTCCGTAATTTGCAGCCCCTCCTGGGAGGTTACTGAAGACCTCAGCAAGGGCAATTTTAGGAGAGTGGAGTGATCTAGCCAATTTGCAGCTTGGCCATGAAGGGGAGAAGAAAAGTAAAGAGCAGTCACTCAAGGGGGTATACTAGCTCCCTGGCACTGCTGTAACAACACACCACCCTCAATGTGGCTTAAACAATGGAAATTTATTCCTCAGTTCTGAAGAATACAAGCCCCAAATCAAGGTACTGGCAGGGCCATGATCCCTACGGAGCCTCTGGAGGAGGTAGAGGAGGGTCCTTCCTTGTCTCTTCCTGGCTCTGGCAGCTCCAGGGGATCCTTAGCTTCGGGGAACATAACTCCAATCTCTACCTCAGTCTTCAAGTGACCTCCTCACTCTGTCAATGTGTCTCCATGTCTTCTCATGGCGTTCTCCCTGCATGTCTGTGTCTGTGTCGAAACGTCCCTCTTCTTATAGGGACACCAGCCATGTTAGATTAAGACCCATCCTAATGACCCCATCTTAACTTGATTAAATATATGAAGACTTTATTTCCAACTAAGGTCATATTCACAAGACCCCAGGGTTAGGACTTCAACGTATCTTCTGGGTTGGGGGAACACAATTTGACCCATAATAAAAGCCATAGGTTCAAGGGGAAGAGTTTTTCAAGATAAAGATGGGAAAGAAGATTCATGTGTTCTTTTAAAATAACATTTTATTAAAGATCAGTAGGCAGGTCATGGTGCTTTCCAAATAAGCAGAAAATCTGATTATCTACATCCCAAGAAAGCTTTGCAAGGCCTGGTATATCATTTTTAGAACTCTGCTTTGATTTAATGAGTTGGAGAAGGACATGGCTGAACAACTTTTGCCAGGAACACTTTGGTACTGTCATCTATCACAACCTCCCAGCTCATGTCTTCCTTGATCAATAAGAAAGCAAAATCAATGCCCATGTCAAGCTGCACGGGTAGCTCTCAATCACACAGACTGACAGAGGCAAGCAGTGGCATAAACAATAAAACTAACAAACAGAAACATTCCACCCGGCTGGAATTTGGTCTGTTTTTTAATTGACATTTTTCTTAGGCAATTAAAAAATGAGTTTGTAATCTGTTTATATCAAATGGAAATAGCAGTGAAAGGAAGTAGCTTGGAAACAGCCAGATTGCAAAAGGAAGCCAGCCTGGAAGTAAATGGCTGGTGTAGGTAATACGCACACTTTTAACAAAGATTTAGCTATACTTACAATATCAACAATAGGTTGAGCCAACACCCAAAATGTTGGCATTAAAATTTTGCCTTAACAATTCCAACACAAGATTATCATATCAAGAAACGGTCACTTGTAATATTTATACATTCATTAACTTTTCTCAAAACATTATTACCCACTCCCTGAATAGCTTAACATAGGATCCTAAGTAAAACTCTAATTAGAAAATTTAGCAAAACTCTAATTAGAAACACCTATAAAGAATAAGCAGAAGATAGTTGTCAGTGTTTCTAATGCCCTGAGATACCTCTGATTCTCACTATCTTTGCTATTTAAATTCACAACCACTGTATTCACTACAATATTGGAGGCAAAAAATGGCAACTCTCAGAGGAGGCAGAAGACAACATTATCAAGGAGTAAGAATGCTCTTAAACACACAACTATTTATACAAACGGATGTTTTTCTATTCCAATAAGTCAATCAAAGACTACATTTATTCCAATAATGTTGATACTTTGAAAAACTCCATTCCTACAATTAGCACCAGAGTAATGTGACAAAGAATGTAAAACATTCTTTGGAATGCACGCATTAGAATACATAAGAATTTATAAGAACTTACCAAATTATTTTTATTGCTTGCCATATATGTGATATTGTGCTAGGTGCCATTGATTTTTTGAAAGAGTGAGGAGTAATTCAGAGCCAAAATAGATAAATGATATTGTTGATCAAGCAGGGTTAACACTATTTGGGATCAAAAAAATGTTTCACAGAAAGTATGTTGTCAGCCAGAGTACAATTCACTCTTGAATGCATCAAATAGAGCCCCCTGATGGTTTCAGAATTTTTTCAGAGTACATCTGTGTAATGCTGGATCTTGTAGGATGAATTCTACAAGTCAAACGATGCCATTGACTTAAGAGAATCTGGCCAGGTGTGGTGGTTTATGCCTGTAATCCCAGCACTTTGGGAGGCCGAGGCGGGCAGATCACGAGGCCAAGAGATTGAGACCATCCTGGCCAACATGGTGAAACCCCGTCTCTACTAAAAATACAAAAATTAGCTGGGCATGTTGGTGGACACCTGTAATCCCAGCTACTTGGGAGGCTGAGGCAGAAGAATTGCTTGAAACTGGGAGGCAGAGGTTGCAGTGAGCCAAAATCGCACCACTGCACTCCAGCCTGACAACAGAGTGAGACTCCATCTTAAAAAAAAAGAGAGAGAGAGAGAATCTATCTGCATGTGTTGCCTATGATGTGATTGCAGCCTTTCATTCTTTGGAGCCTTGAGGCTCAGGGAGATACCTCAAATCAGACATGGAGGCTAAACCTACCAAGCATCATAATTATTTATCATATTCCTCGAAGAACCTCACTGATTTCCAGTTTCCCTTGAAAAATCAACACAAATGGTGAGTCTTTGTAGGTTCTATGCATACTGCAAGTATACAGCATACCCTCGACAGAGCTTCTCTTCATGCCTACACTGTCCTTAAGAATGAGCCTGTTTCATTACCTAATTTATTCTTTACTGGAGGAGAGAAATTAACCAGCTCCATGAAGAGATGAGTGACTGCATGACTGCATTTACACAGCAATGTGGCTCCATGTTATCACCACTTCCTACTACTATGACTGTGAGTAATCTCTTCCTCTTAGGTGTGGGCAGGGCCTGTGACTTGCTTCTAATCAATAGAATACGACAAAGATGATGGGATGTCACTTCCATAACTGTTACATAAGATTGCAATGTCTGCCTTGCCAGCAGATTTTCTCTGTCATTGGCTTTGATGAAGCAAGCTGTTGTGAGCTGCATTGTGGTGGGGTCCACATAGCAAGAAACTGGGGGCAGCCTCCAGCCAACAGCCAACAAGAACCTGAATCCCTCAGTCTTACAGCTGTCAAGATACTGAATTCTGCCAACAACCATGTGAGCTTGGAGGCAGATCCTCTTCAGTCAATCTTAGGAGGAGCCTCCACTGATTCCTTAAAGCTGAGATCCTGGCGTGGGGGACCTAGCTAAACTAGGCCTTGCTCTTCACATTATTTCATCATTAGAAGCTTTTCTTGCCATGTTAGTAGTCTTGATCATTCATTTACTTCAATTAAAATGTGCACTAATTTTTAGAAACTTCCAGGATAATTCTGCAACTGCCAACAGCATGTGTGTTTAGTGGTCAATCCTGGTAATACTATCTCAGCATGTATAAACATGTTATAATGTGTCACAGCCATGCCACAAATCCTCTGCCTCCACATGCCAGTTGAGAAAGCCAGTTCTGTTCTTCATAGTTACCTTGAAGAGTAAACAGGGAATCCAGAATAGGTAAATCTGTAGAGACAGAAAGCAATCTAGTGGTTGCCAGGGCTGGGGCAGAGGAGAAGGGGGAGTAATTGCTTCATGGGTACAGGGTTTTCTTTTGGGGTGATGAAAATGTCTTGGAGATGGATAGAGGTAATGATTGCAAAACACTGTGAGTTTATTAAACACCACTGAATTGTACACTTTAAAGTGGTTAGTGGCTAATTTTATGTTATGTAAATTTTACCTCAATAAAAATAATTAATGTTATAAAAAAATAAACAGGGAGAAGGGGGAACCACGAAGGCTTTGAAGAGTTCGGAGAAATGTTTTTAGCCAGAAGGAACGTCAGTATGTTCGCTTTTCCATGAGGAAAAACCAAAAACAGCTGTACTGCATACTACTTCCAAATACTATATTTCATGGATCTTGAAAGGTCATGGATTATAAGATTTACTGTTGACATTAAGTATATACACTGACCGCAAGACTTACCCATGATTTTAGAAACATCTAAGTGTGAAAATCATTTGTATTAGACTCAAAGGAAAATACTATCACAAATAAACAAAATGTGGTTACTACTAATTTTAGCAGATCCATTTTGCTTGACTAATCTACAATGTAACTTAGAGTGACCTGATACAAAATGGAAAAAAATATAATGTCAACTACGGAAAAATGAATAGAAAAAAGACTGGAAGAGAATAGGCCATTCGTTTCCTATGCATAGAGGAATTGTTGGTGAGTTTTCCCATCTTCTTCAAACACTTTTGAAATAGAGCAGGATGGGGTTTCTTCACCTTTTATCTGCTTTGTACCCTTCCATCTTCTAGCCTAAGGCATCAGCATTATACTATGAGAGGTGGACACTACAGAAACAGAGAGGGTTATTTGTCTGAAAGTTTCATTTATTTATTCAACAAAAATGTATTGAAAGTCTGTTACATGGTAGGTACTGTTCTAGATACCAAGGAGACACATGTGAATAAACAAAGTGTCTGCCCTCCTGGAGCTTCCAATCTAGTGGGAAGAAAGGGGCCTTCTTAACTAAGCAATGCAAAACAGGACTTAGTGGCTGGTTCACAAAACTACAGGATGAAGCTGGAGTCCTGGGAGAGATTGGTAAAAGAAGTGGGGAGGCAGACCAAGAAAGAGGGATTTATGAGAATCTGTGTAAGGACAGCCAGCATAGCCTGGAAGGGAGATGGTAGCAAGACATTTGCATCATTCTGTGGCTTCCAAGTGTTTATGCGGTCTACTCCAAAAAAGAGTTCTTTATGGTGGTGGACAGAGCCAGAGACCTATCCACTTGTTCCTGGGTGTAAAGCCAGGGTTATATAGTTTATCCAAATGTTTTTGCTTTGAGTATATCCAGCTTCATAGCCAGAATAAACAAACAAATAAACCAAAATGGGGGAAATGGATGAATACTAACACCTGCCTTACTCCTTTTAGCCAACCAGGGACTTGCTTTTAGGAGGTGATAAGTCATTATCTGCAAAAATGATCACCTTATGAAAATATGTAAAATAAGAAATCCCAAGAGAAGTTGAAAGTTCAAGTAAGGAAAAGAAGAGAAAGAACAAGTGAAAGAGAGTGTCACATTTCTCTTTGGAAAGTGCGGGCTTTTTGTGAATTCTAATGGATGGTATGTCATTGAAGCACCATTTAAGTGACCTGAATGATTCTTCTTTTCAGGATGATAACGGATGTGACATAGGTGCTAGGGGATTAAGAGGAAGCAAGAGTGTGAGTTAAGCAGATACTGAAAAGATATCCTGTAAAAGCTTTTAGTTCTTTTTATTATTCACATCCCTGAAAATTGATATATCTGCAAACTGACTACAAAAATCAACTTTCCACGATGGGAGGAGTTATCAGTTAATTCTGTCTACCCCCCAACCCCGCTCCAAAAAAGCTTTAGTTGCTGATGCTGATGTTTCTGCACTAAAGGAAGCATTAATATTCCCACCTTAAGCTTTATATATTGATCACTATTCACTGACTAGAGTAATTGCCTACACTTGAAAATGTTGTAGTCTTGAAAGATGTTCTTTGCTTCTCAGAACGCCACATCCCTTGTGCTTGTCATGATTAGATAGCATCATATTTGCCTTATTCAGCTGAAACTAAGACATCTCACTAGCCTAATGATGCCTACCTGACAACCAATGCATTTGGGAATGAGCCTAATGATCTGTCATTTAGGAACATAGAAGTGGATTTCAGAGTACCAGGAAAAGAGACAGTGACAAGATACATTCAGCAAACTACACTTGTTTCTCAGCCAGCAGGCAAAAGTGTTACCAGGAAAGTGTTCCAACTCTTGGAACTGAATTGATATAACCAAAATAAAGCTATCAACTTTTACAGCTTAAAGAAGACTCTAGGCCACGCACGGTGGCTCACACCTGTAATCCCAACACTTTGAGAGGCCGAGGCAGGCAGATCACCTGAGGTCAGGAATTAGAGACAAGCCTGGGCAACATGGTGAAACCCCATCTCTACTAAAAATACAAAAATTAGCTGGGCATGGTGGTGCGCACCTGTAATCCCAGCTACTTGGGAAGCTGAGGCATGAGAATCACTTGAACCCAGGAGACGGAGGTTGCAGTGAGCAAGATCGCGCCACTGCACTCCAGCCTAGGTGACAGAGTGAGACTCTGTCTCGAAAAAAAAAAAAGAGAGAGAGAGATAAAAAGGACTCTAAAGATCTATAAAGATCTAGTCCAAACATCCCCTGATCATCATCAGTTCATGATCTACCTGAAGATATCAAAGACTTACCTGGAAGATCAACAAGATCAAAGCTAGTATTAACTTCCAAGTTTCTTCTTTCCACAATTACTGACATTTCCACTGAGATAAGAAACATTGTGATATCCACTTCCACCCATGCATGTATGCAGTGTACGTTCATTCATTTATCTTAGTAATCAACAATCACTTATTGAGCCCTGAAAATGTGCTATATGCTATGATAGATCATAGGCAATACAACCATGAATATGGCATAAATTTTCTGCCTTCAAGTAACTCACAATCTCATACGACAGACATTTAAAAATACAATGTAACACTATGAATAAAGGACTGTACAAGTATAAACAAGGAAGTAGTAGATTAATGAGAATTCTCCCAAATAAGATGACAGTTTCATCTGATAGGAAACAATGGGTAGGCCAAGGGAGAAGTTGGAAAGGGAATTCCAGACATAGAGACCTGGATATGCAAAATCTTAGAAACATGAAAGAACACTGCATGCTCAGGTTAAAAAGAATTTGGTGGCAGGGATATAAAGTATGCAGATGGCAAGAGAAGAGGCATTCAAAGGTAAGGTTATAGGAAGGGAAATTTGACGTACAGCATCAAAGGCCATGCAAAGGAAATTCATTTTATCCTATAGGTAATATAGGTAGCCAACACAAGGATTTCATTTAAATGGGACCATGCTGTCTTATTCAAATTGATCATCTCTCAGAACCTGTTATAACACCCATTCACACCATAAATATTTGTTCAGTGGAGTGGCTGATACTCAATGAACATAATAAGATTTGTGTTTTAGAAAGATATCTCTGAACACAGTGTGGAGAAGGGACTGGAAATAGAGGAACTGCAAGAAAGAACATCAGTAAAGAGGCTCCTGCAATAGTTTGGGCAAGACATGATGCTGGCTGAAGGCAAGGAGGATGGCAAAGAAGGGTAAATTGAACAGTCACTCTTAGGAGACAAAATGAATGGGGCTTTGCTACTGAGTGGATGCGAGAACCGAGTGAAGCAGAGAAGAATTAGAGATGGCACCCAGATTTCCAACTTAGACAATGAGGGTTCCCAAATGGCTCAGTTTCCTTAACAGCTCAAAGAGGAGGAAAGGTGATAAGCTCCAGATCGCATGCAGGTGGCAGGGCTGTACTTGAATAGGGGTTAGGTCACCTCTTCCTTTGAGTCAAAAAGGAAGGTGGGCCCAAATACACTGGGGGTGAGCACAGAGGAAAAGTGAAGGGGTTTCTACATGCTGACCTCACATAAGGCCCCTTTTTACAGACGAAAACAGTAAAGGCTCAGAGCAACTAAGAGTCACCCAAGACCACACCATAAATTAATAGCAAGGCTAGAGCAATAAGAAGTTTCCCCATGGCTCCTCCCACAATATTACAATGTTTCCCTTTACAAGTTAGGACAAGAGCAAACACTTCAATTTCCTGGACATAAAAATGGCAAGGGGTTCATCTACAAAAACTAAGAAGAACTGTGTACAATTAGGCCTTTCACTGTTCTGAATGTCCAGCTCTTGGCAAAAGCACATTATGGAGAAGAATGGGGTATCCATCCCCTCAAGCTTTTATCCTTTGAGTGACAAACAGTCCAATTACACGCTTTAAGCTATTTTAAAATGTATGATTAAATTATTATTGACTATAGTCACCCTGTTGTGATACCAAATAGTAGGTCTTCTTCATTCTATTTTTTATTTTTTTGTACCCATTAACCATCCCCAGCTCCCTTCAATCCTCCACTACCCTTCCCAGCCTCTGGTAATGATCCTTCTACTCTCTAAGTGCATGAGTTCAATTATTTTGATTTTTAGATCCCACAAATAAATGAGAACATGTGATGTTTGTCTTTCTGTTATTTTGTAACCTGATACATTTGAACACTTATTTTCTTTATTCTAAGAAAAATGGTTATAGTCCTACTAGCCTTGAGGCCATACCTTTTATAATGTGAAAAATAAATGTTCTTTTGGATGAATAAGGTGAGTGCAGGCCCCAGAGTCAAGTAAAATATATATATAATATACGTTATATATATTATATATATAATAGTACAGGTAATAATTATAATAAGGAACTTTTGCAATGACAACGATAAAAGAGGCAAGAAAAGTTGTTAATGATTCATCAGAACGCATTTCTGCTATCTTTTCAATACATACAATTTTTTTGGTCTCCTGGCTTTACTCATCCAAAAATCAGTATTTGGAACTCTTAATAAATTGAGTTTAGGGTTTTGAAAATATAATTCATGAGTCACTAGAGATAGAGCAAATACCGATAGAATAACTTCATGTTTCTTATCAATATTTCCTTCTTCATTATCTTCTTAAAATGTCCAAGACCTAATGCAATAGCCAGTTCTTTATTGCCAGTCAGGTCATATAACTGGTGCCAAATTGGCTCCCACTTGTGTTTTGGGCTGACTTTGACTTCCTGATAGAAACTGAAGCTTTTTTTTTTTTAACTCAAACACCCCAGTGAGGAGTAAATGTAGAAATAAGGGAAAGACAGACTGCTTCAACATTTGATTTTATCTTTCATATATCATATGCTAATAAAATAATCAAGAGTATTTGTCAAAGTATTTGACAAGACACTAAGCAGTTTTCAGTATCTCAAGAGAGATATAATGACAGCAATATAAATCATGATTAATCCTTTAGGTATTTCAAATTATCTAAGTAAAATCAGGAGGAAGGATATTCTTTATGCATTTCAAATAGTGCTGATGACAAGGGAGATAAAATGCACCATGACAAGAACCTGTGCGAATCTCGGATGGAGTAAAGGAATCCAGATGCTGTCTTTCTAATTTGTGCCCTATGGGCACCTTTTTACATGCTATTTTATGCAAGAGATCATCTCTGACCCCTCAACTCAGTTTCCCTTGTTGTCTCCTTCTATTTCATCTAGTGCATTTCCTATGATTATACTAATCTTGCTGTACTATAATTTTTTGTATTACCTCTTTAATTGCCTGTCTCCCCACCAGAGAGTAAGCTCCAAAAAGCCAGACTATCACTACTGTTTATCATTGTAAGCCTAAAGCCTAGCAAGTCCCTCACAAGTTGTAGGCACATAGGAAGTATTTGTTGAATGAATGAATGGATAGATGGATTGCAAGGTTTACAGATGCAACTTTTTTTTCTGAAGAGACTTATTGATTATAAGACGTCATATTTTAAAAGATAAACAATAGTATGTAATGAAGGATTTGGGTTTGGGGTGGGAAAGAAATCTAGATAACTAATTGTAATAGCTACTTTCAATTGTAATAGCTCCTTTCCTTTTCCCTCTAATAGAATCCTTTTGGGCCAGGCACGGTGGCTTATGCCTGTCGTCCCAGCATTTTTGGAGGCGGAGGTGGGTGGATCACCTGAGGTCAGGAGTTCGAGACTAGCCTGGCCAACATCGTGAAACCCCATCTCTACTAACAATACAAAAAAAATTAGCCGGGTGTGGTGGTGTGCACCTGTAATCCCAGCTACTCAGGAGGTTGAGGCAGGAGAATTGCTTGAACCCAGGAGGCGGAGGTTGCAGTGAGCCGAGATCGCACCACTGCATTCTAGCCTGCGCAACAGAGTGAGACTCCATCTAAAAAAAAGAGAATCCTTTTGGCCAGAGCGTTCCTTTTTAGTTGACTGCAGCGACACCTACTGCTGAGTTCAAGGAAGAGCCATCTTTTAACTTGCTGATGGTAGGTGGTGCCTGAGACAAGACAACAGGGTGTTTGGATGTCACCCTGTCATCATGCATAATGATTCTTACAGACAGGTATCCCCATTCCATGGAGAAAATACTTCTGTGTATATTTCATTAACATATCACAGTAAATTAGGGACAGAGCCCTAAATAGCAACTTCTGGCTACAGCGCCCCTCCTTGGGGGCTTGCTCAAATAAGCAGAAGGGACGATATCACACACATTTGCCTCACTAGAGGAAATGCATAGCAAACACAGTTCCTCTTTATCTGAATACCACCTTTATGTCTATATTTGGCTTCATGAAATTCCCACCTCTTTGGGAATTTGCCCCATAAAAATATGGCAACTCCAAGCTAAATAAATGATGAGAAGAAGAAAAGAAACACACCAAAAATCCTAGAGTAGTATAAGGAATCATTCTTACGCCATTTTTAAAAAATAAAAAACTGTTGTTTTTCTAGTGTCCCTTGTTCACTTAAGAAGTCACTCTGTGTTATCCTCATCACTAAAGTCAATCTGCTGGTTATGCTATAAAAAGTATAAAAGATACTAGAGGCTGCATTGATTGTGATTACACTCAAACATATCCCAAGCTGCTGTCCTCCATCAGGTTGTTCTATTACTGAACACCTATTCTGGTGTGGGCACATTCATGTTCACTGACTTTGAGTTCTAAAGTAGTTATTATCCTAACAAGCAATCAACTGTTACTTCCTCTTAAGCTCCTCACTTAATCAGAAAGGATGGGTTTATTTACTTCACTGGGAAAAAAAAAATAGTCTTCTAACCTTGCAATCTACTTTTAGACAGACTTTTTTGTTCAACATATGCTCAGAAGACATATGATGATGTGACTACTACTAGCTCAATGGAATTCTTTATTTAAGCAGATCAAAGAGAAGAGACGTGAGAAATCAAGGAAACCACCTGGAAGCCCTAGACCTGGCCTTTCTGCTCACTATCTGTGCTCTTGGAGCAAGTTATGAACTATCCTGAGCCTCAGTGTCCTCAACAGTAAATGGTAACACTAATAACTCCCTGTTTATCTCAATGCTAGGGTTGTTAGAATTATTAGAGGAACAAACAAGATGTGTGCTAAAACATGTAGTAAACTACAAAAAGGCCATACAAATTTAACAAAGTATCATCTCAAATCCCAAAATTGAATCATTGAGGTTTTATTATATTTGCCTTTCTCTTGATAAACCAACAAGCACATTTAAAAGGCTAAGTACAACAAGCAGCCATAAAAATTCAGAATTTAAGAATGCAGGAAACCTGAAATTCACCTTGATTCAAGCTTTTGCTTGAGATGAAGTAATTGCAGGGATAAACTCATGGGGACAACCTCATGCCAGGCTGCAAGTCCCATGCAGCCAATTGATTCTCACAGGATGATTTCACTAGTTTTTGTCAAGTTTTTCTATCTGTAACTAACTTATGCTTGCAATTCATCTACCATTTGACAAGTGGAGTTGTACCCTAACCCACTCTTTTCCCAATAAATTTATGAACATTAAATCTGATATGTAATCTACTGTTAAACTATTCCTTATCCTGATATGAATTATATTCATTAAACTGAAGCTTCTCTCCGCTTTGGCAGTGGATGCAACACAGTTCTTTTTTTTTTTTTTTAGTTTAATTTGCAGTATTAACATTACTCCATCACTTTAGGTCTAGACAATCAACAAAACAGTAAATCAAGCTCTGATTTGTAGTATTTATTAATTTCTGTGGTGTAAATCCTCCCACCATGGCCAATTTCCAACCACCAATATGACATCACAGAATGCAGAGTTGGGAAAAGATACACAGTAGCACACCATGATGCGGTTTTCCACCATACCATGCAACAGACGTAAATAGCCTCGAAAGCCCAGACAGAAGTAACATGTAGTAAGATAATTAGGAAGTGAAGAGTTTTGAGCATATGAAAATATTGTAATATAATTTATTTAGTTGTAAATTTATATAATTTGATTTCTATTAATGGCTATGTTTAAGAGCTGACTTTAAAAATTCCCAAAACTTTTAACCATTGGCTCTTGCAATTCAATATGTGCTGGCTCCAGCACAGTGCTGGAAGGAACTCACAAAATTATGAGAGGGATGTGGCTTTATATATTAAGAGCCGCATCTTCTGCAGCCAACAAACATATGAAAAAAGCTCATCATAACTAGTCACTAGAGAAATGCAAATCAAAACCGCATTGAGATACCATCTCATGCCAGTTAGAATGGCGATCATTAAAAAGTCAGGAAACAAAACAACAGATGTTGGAGAGGATGTGGAGAAATAGGAATGTTTTTACACTGTTCGTGGGAGTGTAAATTAGTTCAACCATTGTGGAAGACAGTGTGGTGATTCCTCAAGGACCTAGAACTAGAAATACCATTTGACCCAGCAATCCCACTACTGGGTATATACCCAAAGGATTATAAATAATTCTACTATAAAGACTCATGCACACATATGTTTATTGCGGCACTGTTCACAATAGCAAAGACTTGGAACCACCCAAATGCCCATCAATGATAGACTGGATAAAGAAAATATGGCACATATACACCATGGAATACTATGCAGCCATAAAAAGGATGAGTTCATGTCCTTTGCAGGGACATGGATGAAGCTAGAAAGCATCATTCTCAGCAAACTAACACAGGAACAGAAAACCAAACACCACATGTTCTCACTCATAAGTGGGAGTTGAACCATGAGAACACACGGACACAGGGAGGAGAACATCACACACCGGGGCCTGTTGGGGGGTGAGGACTAGGGGAGGGATAGCATTAGGAGAAATACCTAATGTAGATGACGGGTTGATGGGTGTAGCAAACCACTATGGCACATGTATACCTATGTAACAAACTTGCACGTTCTGCACATGTACCCCGGAACTTAAAGTATAATAAAAATTTGGTGATGGTCAAAAAGAAAAAAGAGCAGCATCTTCACAATCAAATAAACATGCGTTCAAATCTTGGCTCTGCCATTTACTGAAAACATTACCTTGAGCTTTAATTTGTTCATATGTAAAATGGAGAAAGTTTCACTATCTATATCTTAGGGTTATTGTGAGGATTAAATAAGGTCTTATATGTTACCATTATAACCAATACCTGGTACTTATTAAAAACACAAGAAGAAATGTATGTTTAAAAACAAGTAGGAAGAAGAATAAGAAAGAAGGAAGAAGAAAGAGGAAGAAAGAAGAAGGAGGAAGAAGAAAGGAGGAGAAAGAGGAGGAAGGGGAGGGGAAGGGGGAGGGGGAAGGGGAGGAGGAGGAGGAGGCAGCGGCGGCAACTATTATTTTTGTCGTTGTTGAAGAATTTCTTCATCATTAAGCAGAGTAAGTTTCCAGGCCAGAAGATCAAATTCTCTTCTGTGAAAGTTTGTGGAAATGGGAAAAGATGCCCATGTGCCTGGAAAACACTGTGGGGATGAAGCCAGCAGATAAATGACCCTTTAGGTCTTAAAGTCATTATCCTGCTTTTCCCAAGAATCATGGCTATCTACTGTTATTTAAAGCAATCCAACCAATCTTTTCTTCCCTATGTAAGTGGCTCAGTGACTGGAAAGGACTAAGTGCATTTTCATTTCAACCTGGAACTCTAATTTGTAACCCTGTTTTCAGAATCAAAAGAAGAAAACAGAGGTCTGCTGCCTGAATGCAGTAGCAGATCCCAAACTTGCTTAACACCTCACCCATATTCTTAGGGAAAATATGCAAATATACTCGAACACATTGAATTGGACATTTTAAACTACTGAATTGTATTATATGTAAATTATATCTCAGTAAAGTTGTTTTTTAAAAAGAAAGAAAATGAGAACAAAGCTTTGGAAAATGGAAGAGGGATAAAGGTGGTAGGAACTTGATCCTGGGTAAACTGAGAAAGAAGGGACTAGGGCCACCACCTGATGACAGCAGACCTGACAAAGGGGAACCTGCAAGAGCACTGCTTGAGTGTTCATGAGCTATTTGGGAGCAACTAACTGCTAACTGACTGTTCACCAGCCACCCTGCCAAGAATCCTATAGTGGAACCCAGACTCGGGCCCCTCATTCCTCCCATCGGGGCCACTAGACTTAGCTTTGTCTACACCAAGGCTTCACCCTCTACCAGGCCAGCAGCAGTGATGTCTGCCTATACCATAATCTTGATTAGCTTGGCCCCTTCTGAACACCCCAGTGGGCCCTCCATACCACAGCCAATGTCCCAGACCAGTCATAAGCCCAATGAGGGGGTCATGGATGCTAGGTGGTAAGATGTATTTGATGGGTCTGCAGGACCATGGGAGGCTGAAGAAACAAGCTAGACAGCCCTGAGCTAACCCACGTTTAGTGATTAATAACACACTGGTTACAAAAGGGTGGTTGTTCTATTTAAGAATGAGTAAGATTTAAAGATGGTAAAGAGTGAGAATTGATGAAACCATGTATCAGGCAGAGTGAAAAAATTAGGTAGAATAAGAGTAGACTGTGCGTGGTGGTTCAGGCCTATAATCCCAGCCATTTGGGAGGCTGAGACAGGAGGATGGCTTGAGCCCAGGAGTTCAAGACCAGCCTAGGCAACATGGTGAGACCCCATCTCTACAAAAAAATACTTTTTTAACCAGTCAGGAAGCGTGGTGCACACCTGTGGTCCCAGCTACTCAAGAGGCTGAGGTGGGGGGACCGCTTGAGCCTGGGAGGTCAAGGTTGTAATGAGATGTGTTTGCACCATTGCACTCCAGCCTGGGTGACAGACTGAGACTCTATTCAAAAAGAAAAGAGAGAGAGAGAGAGCAAGAGTGGATGCACTGGCTGGCAAGAACACTCTGTATGGGTAAATATTATTCTCCTAAATTACAAATAGGAAAACTGAAGCTCAGAGAGGTTAAACTCTGTTCCCAAATTCACAGAGCTAGCAAGTGATATAACCAAGATTGGAATCCACATCTTTTTTACTCCACTGCTCCCACACATCCTGTCTCTTTCTTCTGAAATCCAAATTCCTCTTAAAACCACATTGCTACTTAAAATTCCACCCTTTGCTTCCTCATCAGGTTCATTTGTAGCTGTACTATCAGAATAGAAATTTTCAGGAACTACTACCAATTGTGTACTGTGTACCCATGTAGACTCAATGGACAGAGATGATACTTTTCCCTTAGCTTTCTGATATTTGCCTTGCTGAAGTCCGGAGGTATTACTAAATAAGCCCAGCATTCTCTCCTACTCTAAGATGAAACAGACATTACCTCTCACGTTTCAACTACCAGTTCTTCCTTGATTAGATTAGCAGTTCTTGTCTCCTTGATCTTCAGAAATTAAAACTACCAGCAGGGCAGGGCAAAAGCTTATGAGCTCCTCTGGTCAGCTGCTGGTGCTCCCTGTCACAGCTGCATGTGGCTGCTGGGAACTGCATGGGCCCTGCACTAGTTTAATAATCTGAATTTGAAAGGAATGTTTATATCCCACACATGCCAAGACCTAGGAGTCATCACTTCTTTTTCTTTCTATTTTTACTCTCTCATCCAATGCATTCCTCTGGCTGTAACCTGTACAATCATGTACTGTCTCTGAGGTGCAGCCACCTTCCCACACAAAAGTCTGTTATAGCACCTCTGCTTCATTGGAATAAAGAAGCCCTTCTGTAGCAGTCACTGCTGGTTGCCTGTCCAACAGCCACTCACTCTTTCCCTGTTGGGAAAAAAACCCTACTTCTGCCCATGTACATGGTACATGTACCATGTACCAACCATGTACCAACAATGGTACAGATACAGATCTTGACTGGCCTAAGCCAGATGTCAGCAAACTTTTTCTGTAAAGAGTGAGATAGTAAATATTTTGGGTTTATGGATCATAAGGTCTCTTGCAACTAACTCAATTCCAATGTTGTGAGGTGAAAGCAGCCATAGAAATAAGTAAACAAGTAGGCTTCGCTGTGTTCCCAAAAACCTTTCTTTACAAAAACAGGCATCAGGCTGGATTTGTCTCAGGGGCTGTACTTTGCTGACCCCTGGCCTAAGCCAATGGGATCAATGTAGTTCCATTTTCTTGCCAGAAACTGGTTGAAACATAGGCATATGATACAACCATGGCCAATGTGAGATGAAGGCAGATGTGTGAGCAGCTTCTGGGAAAGTCTTTCTTCGAAAGGCTCATAAAAAGTAATAATCCCTCTTTTCTGCCACACATCATCACATCTGAATATGATGCTTGGGAATGTTGCAGCTATTTTGAGACCATGCAATTTGGAAACCCTTTTGACCTGTGGCATACCCTTAGGCTTCCTTAACTGTAAATGAGGAATAATGATAACTACTTATAAAACCTAAATGATGTAAAGTATATCAAGTGCTTAGCAGTATGGGCATTGTCTTAGTCTGTTTTCTGCTGTTATAATAGAATATCTGAGACCAGGTAATTTATAAAGAAAAAAAGAAACTTATTTCTCACAGTTCTGGAAGCTGGGAAGTACACAAGCATGGTACTGGCATCTGGCAAGAGCCTTCATGCTGCATCATCCCATGGCAGAAGGCAGAAGGGAAAGAGAGCACATACAATACTGAAAAGAAAAGGGGGTTGAACTCCCGCTTTTTACCAGGAGCCCACCCCCAGATAACTAACCCACTCCCATGATAAAGGCATTAATCCCTTCAACAGGGCTCTGCCCCCATGATTTAATTACCTCTTAAAGGCTCCACCTCTCAACACTGTTGCATTGGGGATTAAGCTTCCAACACATAAATTTTGGGGGACACATTCAAACCATAGTAGGTATAGAGAAAGATCCCAGGAAATGAGAGCTACTACTGCTAAATTTACCATATATTTATGTGCCCACAAAAATTCTATGTAAAAGTAGGTATTCAACAAAAACTTTCTGAATAAGTAGGTACTTGGAACATTTTCCTCCCGTGAGCAAGACTGGATGTGCCTTTTCAACCCTGCTCTGACTAGGACTCTCTTGTGATGAAAAGCACATACACCTGGCTCTTTTCTAGAATTGAACCTTGATCCTTACCTGAGGGGAGCTGGGGGTTGGCTTCCTTGGCACTACTCTAACCAGCCACAGAAAAGTTCTAAAATTCCACACTACTTATAAACAAAATAGTAACTATAGAAATGATCTATCTGAGTAACTGGATTATGGTGAAAGAGTTGTCAGTAAGATTTGACACAGCAGTTAAGAGTGACATAGTTCACCCTCATTGCTCATCTGCAGTAGGCAACAGCCAGGTTTGACTGCCAATGATGCTAAGACAAGGAGATGAGGTGCCTTTGTCACTATCATTAAGATTAATATATATATATATATATATATATAATTTTTTTTTGAGATGGAGTTTCGCTCTTGTTGCCCAGGCTGGAGTGCAATGGCTCAATCTCAGCTCACCACAACCTCCACTTCCTGGGTTCAAGTGATTCTCCTGCCTCAGCCTCCCAAGTAGCTGGGACTACAGGCATGCGCCACCACACCTGGCTAATTTTGTATTTTTAGTAGAGATGGGGTTTCTCCATGTTGGTCAGGCTGGTCTCAAACTCCCAACTTCAGGTGATCCACCCACCTCAGCCTCCCAAACTGCTGGGATTACAGGCGTGAGCCACTGTGCCCAGTCAAAACTAGCTAGTCTAAGGGTCTAAAGAATTCTGTCTGTAATGAGGGATGAGAAGGACCAAACAAATGTAGCCCTAATAGAAGTAGATATTATAAAATTCTAACTCCTTTTTAAAAGAGAGCCTCTGGATGGAAACAACTGACACTGGGGACTACCAGAAGGGAGAGAGAGGGAGGGAGACAAGGGCTGAAAAACTACCCATTGGGTACTATACTCACCACCTGGGTGATGGGATCATTTGTGCTCCATTGAAGTTTCAGGTGCACATGTGCAGTTTGTTACATGGCTATATTGTGTGACAGTGAGGTTGAATTTATTTTTTTTAAGATTTTCATAATTAATAAAATAAAAAATAATAAAGAAATGTATATGTTTCTATAAAAATAAATAGGCCAGGCATAGTGGCTCACACCTGTAATCCTAGCACTTTGGGAGGCCGAGGCGGGCAGATCACTTGAGGCCAGGAGTTTAAGACCAGCCTGGGCAATATGGTGAAACCCCATTTCTACTAAAAACAGAAAAATTAGCCAGGTGTGGTGGTGCACACCTGTAATCCCAGCTATTTGGGAGGCTGAGGCAGGAGAATCACTTGAACCTGGGAGGCAGAGGTGGCAGTGAGCCAAGATTGTGCCACTGTACTCCAGCCGGGGACACAGAGCAAGACTCTGTCTATAAATAAATAAATAAATAAATAAATAAATAAATAGATAGTCTCTCTTACTCTCCCAAGTGAGGTTTCCTCAACTTCTCAGATAAAAAGTGCATCCTCTGGCCCCTTGCCCCTCAAAGCATGATCCACAAACCAGCAGCATCAGTCTCTCCTGGCAGCCTTGTACAAACGTAGCGTCTCAGGCCCCACCCAGACCTACTGAATCAGAACCCACCTTGTATCAGGATCCCCAGGGGGATTTGTGTGCACATTAATGGTCAACACTGTGCTTGCTTTCTCCAAAGGATTGTGCTCGCTTGTACAAAATGAGTAAAACAATTATGGTGCAGAGAAGTTGAATATAAACTTGTAAATATAAACTTCTATGAGGTTACTAAGTAGTACAAAACACTCTCAAATTTTAAGTTCATATCTTTTTTTTTTTCTTTAGATGGGGTCTCGCTCTGTCACCTGGGCTGGAGGGCAGTGGTGCTATCTCAGCTCACTGCAAGCTCCACCTCCCAGGTTCACGCCATTCTCCTGCCTCAGCCTCCCAAGTAGCTGGGACCACAGGCGCCCACCACCACGCCTGGCTAATTTTTTTGTATTTTTTAGTGAAGATGGGGTTTCACCGTGTTAGTTAGCCAGGACGGTCTCAATCTCCTGACCTCACGATCCACCCGCCTCGGTCTCCCAAAGTGCTGGGATTACAGGCATGAGCCACCACGCCTGGCCAAGTTCATATCTTAATGCTACGGCCTTTATAACTAAATGCCTTTAAGGTAGTCATGTTGGGATTTTTTTCTTTCTTAATAGCATCCCATAATGATCGTACATGTTCCAAAAATTAAAATATATAATTAACCTGGGAAGGGAAAAAAAAAAAACCTTAGATGCTAAAATATAGGCAGGATACCACAGCTTACCTATAACTTGAAAAAGTAATATCTGAAAAGTGAAAAACTCTCATCAATTATTTGTGTCATCTCTAAGACAGGCAATAACAGTAAATCTCCTCACACTAAACTGGTTAAACTTAACAGTCAGTCAAAGATTATGCTGACAACCACTGGGTCATGTTGGAAAAAGCAATGAATCAGCAATACTCCCAAGAACACTCTGGGTTTTCAAGTTTATTTTTGATAGTGGATTCCTCTTCCTCAAATACAGTCATCTTGGGAACTCCCAATATATAAAAGCTCCTTGAGGAAGCAGTGGGTAAAGGAACCAAGGCTCCAGCGGCTCACCTGCTCCTCTCTTACAATGCTCCTTTGCCCCTTTCTGCGTTTTGAAATCTGCCTAACCTTCAAGGCCAAGGATAAATGGGCTTTTGCTTCACTTTGCACACATAGATCTATCCTATGAGTGAATAATTAGTATGCTCTTTTTCAAGTTAAGGAAATTGAAGCTCAGAGAAGTTAAAAACTCATCCAGGGTCAATGGCAGTAAAGCGAAGGCTTCAGTTCAGGACTTCCTGACTCCAAATTCTAGCCTCTCAACTGCCACCCTGCATGTTGTCTGTAATGCTTTACAAGGCTCCACTTGGTACTTTCAGAGCATTTTTCTTCCACAGCATATTTCACATCCTGCCTCGCATTACACATTTTTCTTCCCCATGACTCATCAGCTCCTGGAGAGCAGACATTGTTCTGCTCAATCACTCATGATCTAGCAAAAATTTAAAAATAGCAAATGGAGTTTTCCCAGTTTTCTGTGGCTTGCCTTCCTTGAGAAAGTCCACCCCTGAAAATGCTAAGTGTTCACCAAGCCAGGCTGCTTCAGGTAAATGATATGTACTGCCATCACCCCCTGCCCCTCCTCCATCCAGGTGGGGTCATGTGACTAGTTCTCACTAACATAATTTGAAATGGAAGGAAAATAAAGCCATTCTAGGCTGAGGAGTCCCAGGTAGCCTTCCCTAAGTTCTCTCTCTTTCCTGCCTCCTGGCTAGCTGCAGAGGGTCCAGTGAAGTTGCATAGGTCCAAGAAGATGATGGAGATATGGGTGAAAGAATAACTGAGTGACAGTGGATTATGAAGAGGGCAAGGAACCAATATATTAATCCACTGAGACTTTAGAGTTGTTTGTTATAGCAACTGGCATTTGCAGACAGATATGTTCCCACCTATCCAAAGTCCATAAGTCAACTTTTTTCATTAGCAAGCTATTCTTTCACTATAAAAATGCTTCCAAAATTTAAACTTTGGAATAATGGAAAGATATTAAGTATCAGCCAGGCATGGTAGCTCATGCCTGTAATCCCAGCACTTTGGGAGGCCAAGGCAGGTAGATCACTTGAGGCCAGGAGTTTGAGACCAGCTTGGCCAACATGGCGAAACCCCATCTTTACTTTAAAAATTAAAAATATTAGCCAGACGTGGTGGCATGTGCCTGTAGTCCCAGCTACTCAGGAGGCTGAGGCAGGAGAATTGCTTGAACCCGGGAGGCAGAGGTTGCAGTGAGCTGAGATTGCACAACTGCACTCCAGCCTGGGCGACAGAGCAAGACTCCATCTCAAAGGCAAACAAACAAACAAACTCCTTTCAATGGAGTGCTGGCACCCCTAAGAATTATCTGACTCCATTAGGACTGTGTACCTTTCACTGCCTTTGAACTATTTTACAACTCTTTAAATTACAGATAACAAATAGCGAAACAAATAATTCTCTAAACAAGCAAATTAAATATCCAGAAAAGGGACAACCCTTGCTGATTGGAAAAAGTCAGTCTTGCATCCATCTGTAAATTCACTTCAACAATTTTTGACTCCACATAGATTTGTGGTTCTTTCATGTCTCATTTGAGCCAGTTATGGTATTTGCCTGGCTTCTTCATTAATAACGAGTTAAATAAAATCTCTGACATGTTCACTTTAAATCTATAGGAGAATCATGATTATATCTTATTTTAAAAATTATCTTTTAACAAATATGAATTATTGGTGGTCCATCATAAAGTCACTAGACCAAGGTTTTAAAGTAAGAGTGTTTTGATATAGTGAGGGGGATTAAGAGAAGAGTGAAGCCTCTTGGGATCCCAGGACAGTCCTGGGGAGGTGTAGCCAGTGCTCAGATAAAGAATGCAAAGTGAGAATGATGACCAGGAAGAAGGAAGAAGAAAAGGCTGCAAGGTTCCACTGGAAACAAACTTCTCGCATCAGAATTTTCTCCATGGTTTGCCCCACCTTCTTGTTACTACTGGAGTAAATAAATGAGTTGTCTTTCTATCTCTCTGTGGTTTCCATTGCTGGATCCTGAGCTGTTAGGTCTAGTTGGAAACCACTCTTCACCTTAACTCTGTGTGCATGGCCTCTACTATTGATCTATTTCCCCCATGGCAGGACTCAGAAGCCCAAGGCTCTGGTCCTGTGGGATGTGCAATACTTTATCAGGTTTGTGATAAACAAACCCAGGTGGTAGTTCACCCAGTGCCTACGGCTGATTTCACACAAATCTTCGGCAGTTGAAAGTTGCCAATATGACTTCAGGTATTTACCCCCAAGGATTCATCAAATCCTTCCTGTTCCAAACAGTCACTATCCTCTTTCAAGAGAAGCAGCTCGAAAATTCAAATCCCATTATTTCAGAAAGATTTCAGCCCTGCAGGAAAACTGAGAGATGGAAGGTGTAAATCAACATCCCCTAAGTTGTGAGCACTTCATTTTAAATTCCTTCCCTGGGTCTTTAATCTGTTTGTAAAGTTTATTTGGAAAGTTCTTCACATGAATTGAACTGGGACCTGTTGTTGACCATATAGCTATATTTTGTGCCAGATTCTGTAAATCATTCTGTGCAAGCAGAAAGGTTCTGAGTTGGAAAAGCAGAACCCTGTGGCCATTAATTCCCAAATGCTGAAATGAAATAAACAAGTTGATTTCAACTTCACCTGATCACTAAGCTTAGCTTTAAGGCTTTAGCATCCTTTTTTATGGTCTCAGTTGGAGACAGGGAAAAATTACTTAATTGCTCTGTTTCTGAATTGCAAAAGTTAAGTGCATTCTTTCTCTGATCCAGATTAACTAAAACAAGTAAAATTTGGGAGACTCCAAATATTCCAGATTCTTAATAGAGTGGACCAAGAGCATTTAATTAAGTAATTCACCTTAATTAGCACCATGTAACCACAAATCAAGAGATAAGGACCCATTTTGACTACTTTCTCCATTTTGTTTTAACACAGTTGGAAACTCTTTAACATCATCTTTGTTCACTTTCCTCTGTATTTTTTCAAAGAGGACAATTTATACTTAATTTCTTCCTTTCTGAAAAACTTCTCAGTTTTCCTAGTGTTTCTTCTTGTTTAATTCCCAGAAGAGCCTACTAGGTGTTTTCATATTTCAATAATTCCCCAACTGAGCCTACGAGTGCATTCTGATTACAAAGAAATTAGTTCACAGCATTCTCCTCAGATGTAATATGTCTTATTAATGTTTTTATTAACTGTAGTGGATGAAGAGGTTATTTTCTGGATTAGTTCCAAGTCTCCTTTTCTGGCTCTGCAAAGGAAAAGTGATTGCTGAATTTTCCCATAAGAAATGCATTTGTAATAAAAGAAATGTGATTTTTTCCAATTCTCTAATTCAATATAATTTAATTATGAAAATACAGAGAAGAGCTTCAGCTTCTAAGAAGCATTGAGTCTATTATTTCACACAGATCGTAAGAAGAAATAAAATCAAGATAGATAATTTGGAGCCAAGATATTTGGGTTTAGGTTTCCAGAAGGCTCTTCCTAACCAACAAGTTCAAATTTATTTTTAGTGAAACTTTGGCACCATTAACCCAACAGCTCCTACAGGGCATTAAAGAAACAAAAAGATAAAATATTTTCAAACCAGGAACCTAAAACATTTAAAATGCTACATCATAATAATAATTTTCTATATTCAGAAGTGAGATACAAAAAGAGGACTTGATTCTCAGAACTGGGGAAGCAATGAACCAGTGGCAGAGAGAATCAGGTTTATAAATGTCTCACTTCCATCTAGGTGATGCAATAGTTGTTTTCATTCTTTGGTAGGAGCTGTCAAAGGCTTTATGTCTATAAAGCCACCTAATTAACTATTTGTAAATTTTTAAATTGCTCAACCACTCCATGAGAGTGCCATCTGATTTTCCTCCGATTCAGCGGCTAAGCTGATCAATGTAATTGACTCAACACTTCTAAGGTCTGATCGTTTCTACAGTGAAGAATAACTCAAAGTTCATTCCAAAAAAAAAAATAAAATGTTAGGTGATGTTCTGGAAAAAACTAGCCTCAAAATACTCTCTAAAGTTTATGACCAGAAAGCAGGCTACAGTTAGTGGATTACTAAAGACTCTGTAGATATTAAAAACACTTTGGAGTAAGTAGAACCAGCAAAAATAACAATGAGGTGAAGCTCTACCTGCCATATGATAGCTAAGCTTAGTGTCAGTTATAAACATGACAGAAAACCCTCAGTACCTGATCAGTTACCATGTTTTCCACAAATTAACCTTATGTTATCTAAAAACCTTGCCCCACCCCCCACATTACTATCCAGGAGAGATGCAATAGAGCATCCCCTTTCTCCTCCCAACTGTGCTTGAAAATTTCAGGCCTAGAATGGCGATCAGCTGGAAGAAAAATCCCTTTTAAAAATCAACAGTACTCCATGCTGTGTGCTAGATGTTCTGAGGTTCCCCAAAAAAATAAGCAAAATGAGATAGTGCAGTGAATAGAAATTAAATAATACTGACAAATGACTGGAAGCATTTCAAAAGGAAGGGCTCAGCGTGAGTTAGGGTTCCCAGGAAAGGCTTCGGCCAGATCCAGGTGTAGACACATGGAAAGGGGAGACAACTATTCCAAGAAAGAAAAACAATGGTAGAAAAAGTCGGTAGGGAATGTTTGATACATGTTCTGGTGATAGAGGTCTCAGACAGAGCAACAAAAAGAAACAGGCAGGAAGATAGACCAGACAGCACACAGAGATCCCTAAATATACCGAGAGTATATAAAAGAGATAAAGATATTTTAAGAAATGCTTCTGAACCTTGAACTGTTGGCTCCTCTAATTTCCTGATTTAAATCTCTGATTCCTTGTTTTAACATTTAATTTCTTCTTCGCTTTTGGTTTGTTGTATTTTCACTTTGCACCATCAATTCTTTTGAATTTCAAAAATATCTTCAGCTTCCTGAGGCCAGCTTGACAGTTCATTTAGGAGATCCTACGTAACCTACTACTTATAGTATTGCTTCTGTGAACCCTGAGTCGGGAGATGCAGCTGGTCCAAAGGTTGTTATTTTAACAACCAAGGTTAATTTTTCTTCCTCAACATAGGAACATCCTCAGGGAGGCTTTTCACCTGAGGGGTTAGCTGAGTGCTCTGGACATACTAAATTCTCATGGTGGCCACTGGACTATAGCGACACTCAACTAACTCTATTTTATGGGTTTCCTTCATTACATTAGCATTTGAGACTTAGAGCTGCTTCACGTTCATTTTCTCAAAAGAAAATTTAAAGGGAGGAGAAGGGAATTTGCAGTGTTCCACAGCTGACCTGGGCAAAGTGAACATCATCTGGGTTCATCTGGGTTCTGTCTATGACTCTTGGAATTAATGAATTCCTGAAGCTTCAGTGCTGTCTGCCTGAGATTTTTGGTGTGAAATTCCTACATAGCTGTGAAAACATCATTAAATGTCAGTCTTTAAGAAAAACTTGGACAACCCACAAAATTATCTATGCCATCAATCCTTTCCTCTTTCCAAATACCTTAAAGTGTCTCATGTTAAAGGAAAACAAGAATTTGACTGTAACCAATATCTAGAACTGTTCATCAGAAGTCTCGTGAACATAAAAATAAAAGAAAAACACAGAGTACATTAAATTCTTTTTAGGCTAGCACCTGCTTTTCTTTAGGCTTGGCCAGTTCTCTTTCTGACTTTTGGTTCTAATGAATTCTGTGTTTGTAGTTTGCAGTGCACATCTGCAAGCACAGTTGGGAATGAGCAGCAGGACGGAAGTCTATTCATTTTTGGGTATTTAACCTATTTATAACCTATGTCATGCTAAAAAGAGGATTTGGAGTTTCTAGCACAAATAGGTACGATACAGCAGGATATAAATACATAAGAGGAAAACTCAGGCAATACGTGCATTTAAAACCTACTAAAATCCTGAGTTTGTTGAATCCTTTACCACAAGCATATAGATATTCTTCCCTAGAAATTCCCAACTACTACAAATCCACAAGTAACCAACAACTCAAATGGAAAGATCTATGAATAAAAAAATGATCAGACTTAAAAGGCATTCTCCTCTTATGTGTTCATTTCTCTTATGTTCAGTTTCTTTTACATGTTCATCCTCACAAGGCAGAGATCATTATCTCTGCTTTAAACTCTAGCACCAGGGTGTCTTAGCTAATGTGAAAAAAAAAAAAAAAAGAGGTCTGCACCCAAGTCTTTGCTTCTCTTGTCTGGGAAAAATAATTCCATTCTTTCCAGAGAAAGAGTGAATGGCATTACTCTCTAATTCAGAAACCCTGGGTACCATCTTGGGGATGGAAGGACTCCCAGGCGTCTGGCAGATACCTACTTGAAGAAGCTCCTACTGGGAGATGCCCACTCATCCTGGATACAGGTGTCTGAGTATACACCTCCATGGTCCAGATTTAGGAGTCTGTAATGTGACCATGAGCTTTCCGGGAAAATTAAATCATGAATATTGACTTTGTTTGATCTCTATATGATTATAAAAAGCTGAGGGTTTTTTTTAAGACACATTAATCCAACACATGAAAGATCATTAAAAGTAATGTACATTTTTGCTCATGGGGATTCCATTCACAATGTACAGCAACACTTCTGAAAATGCTCTTTTTCCATCTCCCTACATAAACAGAAGCTGCCTCACCCCTGGGGCACAACCAGTAGATTCGGTTTAAGACAGTTGTTTTATAGGGGTAGCATCCAGGTATCAATAATTTTTATAGCTCTCTAGGAGTTCTAATGAATGGATTCCACTGGCAGCCAAGATTGAGAGCAGTCATCTGGGGGCTTTAGCCAATCTACCATCTCTCTTTGTGCTGGTTACATTGGGCTGAGGTTTCTTTCCTTCCACTCATTCCATACACATACTTAATTATGTTAGTCTTGGCAGCTTCGAGCAAACCTTTAGGCCATAGCTTAACATGTTATACATCAAAATACACTGACATTTGTTGCAATGAGGAGCTGTTTGAAATCTCACACTTCCCACTATTTTTTGCAAAGCATCTTTTCCTTGCTGCCACAATCTGTGTTGCACTATATTAAGTAGTCAATCTTAGCTACATGTTAAGTGTTTTAAATGGATAATAAGAAAAAGGAGGAAGAGAAGAGAGTGCTGACATATTTTAGGGCTAAGGGTCTCACTTCCTCACAGTCAAGTGCTCTGTTTCCAGAAGGCCTACTTCCCACACTTAGGCTGCAATGCATTATACCCTCCTACCAATTCAAAACACACGCATCTTATGTTCCTCTCCCTTTCATCTTGCCAAATTAGCAGCTAATGAACCTGATAAATTAATCCCTTGCAGAGCATAATAAATGATAATGTCTTAATGAGTTGTTCTACCCAGATAGCAGTTCTGCATTTTTCTAAGGCCTTCTGAAGACACGTATCAATGCAAAGGAAGGCTCTAATATTGGAAAGCAGGCGCTGTGTGAGGACAGCAAGGCTGATATAAATTAGAGGATCAGACAGTGCATCCCTGAAATCACACCTCAAATGAGATGGCTGCCCACTCAAAGCGAGCCCTGGTGATAAGTGATGATTCAGTCCCTCACTATAGAATTGCTCAGCCACTGACCTCACATTTATGAGACCACACTCTGCCCCATGACTATGTATCTCTTTATCTGTCAGCCTCTCACTATTTTCAGAACATACAGCACACACTTTGTAGGTGCTCAATGAATATCTGGTTAAAAGATAGATACACGAGTGCTCCCCTCCATTCCTCTGTTTTACACAAACATCCCTAGACCATTAATTGAGCATCATGTTTGTTAAGGATTTCCAGAGAAAAATATACCACTTCCTCAATCAAGTGTCCATTCCAATGTTAGATGTAGACTTTTGAAAAAATAAAGACAGCTATAATAATTCTCAATTAGCAAACCAATAGATTTATCCACCTGGAACATCAATCAAATTCTAAAGTAGACAAAAATGGTCTCTTCTTGAGATGGAACAATGCCACGCTCAAGCTCTCATCCAGAACTCATGAACTCAAACCAAATAAAGATAATAATTTAACAAGATTGATCATGGGATTCTTAGAGGATAGAAGAGACATAGATGTGTGTCACCGACAAGAGAAGAAAACAGAACAACACAGAAACCATGCATGACACACGTGGTAACTGCCCTCTGGCTCCATCCATTCCACCCATCATGTGATCACATTCCCCTTGCCAACAATTGTTCAGAAATGGGCATGTGACCTAATCTCAGCCAAGCAGGGGCATGATATAGTCTACTGGGGGATTCTCGAAAGGCTGCCTCTCTCTTAAGAAAGAAGTACAGTGGCCAGGCACAGTGGCTCACCCCTGTAATCTCAGCAGTTTAGGAGGCCAAGGCAGACGGATCACTTGAGGTCAGGAGTGCAAGACCAGCCTAGTCAATATGGTGAAACCCCATATCTACTAAAAATACAAAAATTAGCTGGGCTGTGGTGGTGTGTGCCTGTAATCCCAGCTACTCGGGCTGCTGAGGCAGGAGAATCGCTTGAACCCGAGAGGTGGAGGTTGCAATGAGCTGAGATCACACCACTGCACTCCACCCTGGGAGACAGAGTGAGACCCTGTCTCAAAAAAAAAAAAAAGAAAAAAGAAAAGAAAAAAAAGAAAGAAGCACAGTGGGCCAGGCACAGTAGCTCACGCCTGTAATCCCAGCACTTTGGGAGACCGAGGCAGGCAGATCACTTGAGGTCAGGAGTTCGAGATCAGCCTGGGCAACATGGCGAAACCCCATCTCTACTAAAAACACAAAAATTACAGGCATGGTGCGTGCCTGTAATCCCAGCTACTGGGGAGGCTGAGGCGGGAGAATCACTTGAACCCAGGAGGTGGAGGTTGTAGTGAGCCAAGATCACGCCACTGCACTCCAGCCTGGGCGACAAAGTAAGACTCCATCTCACAAAAAAAAAAAAAAAAGGAAAGAAAGAAGCACAGTGAAAAGACAGTTGCCTTCCTTCTCTGAACAATGTCTTTTCTGTGAAACTTGAAATTGTTCCAGCCATTGCAACTAAAAGGAAGCCAGCCTGAGGGCCAAGTCAACACACCAAGGATAATAGTAGAGCAAAATGGAAAAAACTTGTGTCACTGCTGACAACTGGGGTTCTGCATCAATAGACCCAGGAGCTTTATTTCTGGACTTCATGTTTTGAGGGGAAAAAAATGTATTTCTTCATTCTATAAACCAATTTAAGTTAGGATTTCTATAATCTATAACTGAAGGCATTCTAACAAATAAAGGAAGAATAAAGAAAGGAATCACCAGGTATTAATTACATTGGAAATAAACATTAAAATGGATATGTTGATTCATCTTTGGTCATACTGATTTTTACACTTTAAAGATGATAATTGTGTGATTTATTATAGCAACAGGATAAGAAGTGGTGTGGGTCACAGTGTCTGCTCTCTGTACAGGTTCTTGTTAATAAATCTGAAAATGAACCTGTTAGATGAAAGCAGAAATTAATTCTGCATATGTGAATAGAGAGCTTCCTATATGCTACTAGCGTTTGACCCATCAGTCAATACACCTCAATCAAAACATGGAACTTTCACTCCTGATGCTCTCTATCCCAGCAACACACAGTTCACTCCACAGTCACAATTCCCTGCAGCAAGATGAAGAAACTAAGTTCTCTCCCTCCAAAGCTTCAGAGGCAATGCATATGTAACAGTGCAGAAAACAGAAGTACAGAGAATTTGAGGCCTGAATCTACTGCTTTGCCTTAGAAAGTCATCTATGTTCCTGCTCTTGGCACTTCACAGGAAATGAGACTATAATCTATTCCAAGAGTTTGCATTATTTTTAGTTCACTACCCACCTCAATCTGTTCATTTTTAAAAATTTATATGGGTTTTAGCATTTGCTTCGGAATACCATTCATATTGTAAAAATGGAGGTGATAACCTATAAATAAAACAACCCCATTTAAAAATAGGAATGAAGCGGACAGCCAATTAAAGTGTTATCATATTAAATAGGATTACTTTTCAAAGGATCTCAGTGTTTGCATTTTTATTGATTCATTACAGGAAAAAGTATACGTAATTTTACAATGTTTACGCTCTGAGCATAGCTGCCATGAGGCTCTGCTTTCAAAATGCTGCAAAACGCTGCTGCTCCTTAAATACCTATTGAAATCTGAATCCATTCCCTATGGCTGCTATAACAAATTACCACAAACTTCAGATAACACAAATGTATTACCTTGCAGTTCTGGAGGTCAAAAGTCTGAAATGGGTCTCACTGAGCTAAAACCAAGATACTGGCAGGGTTGCATTCCTTCCAGAGGCCTTGGAGGAGAATCAGTTTCCTTGCCTTTTCCAGCTTCTAGAGGCTGACAGCATTCCTTGGCTGATGGCTACATCACTCCAACCTCTGCTCCCATCATCACATCTTCTTCTCTAACTCTGAACCTCCTACTTCCCTCTCATAAGAACCTTGTAATTATAATGAGCCCACCCAATAATCCAGGATAACCTACCCATTCCAATTTAAAGATCCTTCAGTTTTTGTTTTTTTTTTTTTAGACAGGGTCTTACTCTGTCACCCAGGCTGGAATACAGTGGCATAATCATGGCTTATTCCAGCCTTAAACTCCTGGTGATATGGTTTGGGTGTGCCCCAACCCAAATCTCATCTTGAATTGTAGTTCCCATAATCCCCATGTGTGCTGGGACGGACTTCGTGGGAGGTGCTTCGATTATGGGGGCAGTTTCCCCATGCTGTTCTCATAGTAATGAGGGAGTTCTCACAACATTTGATGATTTTATAGGGGGCTTTTACCCCACTGCAATTTTCCTCCCTGCTACCAGGTGAGGAAAGACATGTTTGCTTCCCCTTCTGCCATGATTGTAAATTTCCTGAGGCCTCCCCAGCCCTGCAGAACTGTGAGTCAATTAATCCTCTTTCCTTTATAAATTACCCAGTCTTGGGTATCTCTTCATAGCAGCATGACAACAAACTAATAATACACCTGGCCTAAGTGATCCTCCCACCTCAGCCTCCTGAGTAGCTGGGACTACAGGCACATACCACCCTCAGCTAACTTTTTGCAGTTTTTGTAGAGATGGAGTCTTGCTATGTTCCCCAGGCTGTCCTCAAACTCCTGGCCTCAAACAATCCTCCTGCCTCAGCCTCTTAAAGCACTGGGATTACAGGTGTGAGCCACTGTGCCCAGCCTAAAGATCCTTAATTTAACCAAATCAGTAAAGTCTCTTTTTCCATGTAGGGTAATTTATTCACAGGTTCCAGATGTTAGGACATAGACATCTTCGGGGAGCCATTATCACAAAATCCATCACAAAGAAGGAAAGAATTTCTACTATTTTACCTGACCTCAGAGTATTTAGTAAACTGAACCATTTAATATTGATCCAGAAGTTGTTATTGGTTTTGAATTACTAGGAGATATTCCTGTCCTTCCGAGAAAAGGTTGGTGGGCTAATAAAATTCTAGACCCAGATACTCCTCAAACACAATCTTCTCAGTGAGAAGAACAGTTTGAAATATTTGTTCCTTGCTTTGGTTCCCAGGAAACCCACAATGCTGAAAACATGTTGACAAAATGAATTTATTAGAAAAAGAAGCAACAGCAAAAAGTAAGAGACACCTAGAGAAATAGTAAATAATAAGAAAAAGTCTGATATATTTTTAAAACTCAGGATCTGGAGAAGTCATTTTTAAAAGAATAAAAAATTACTAAACTGGTATCACTAATTTAAGAAACTTAAGCTGTGGCTGGGCACGGTGGGTCATGCCTGTAACCCCAGCACTTTGGGAGGCCACGGCGGGCAGATCACCTAAGGTCAGGAGTTTGAGACCAGCCTAGCCAATATGGCGAAACCCTGTCTCTACTAAAAATACAAAAATTAGCTGGGCATGGTAGCGGGTACCTGTAGTCCCAGCTGCTCAGGAGGCTGAGGCAGGAGAATTGTTTGAACCCGGGAGGCAGAATTTGCAGTGAGTCGAGATCGCCCCACTACACTCCAGCCTGAGCAACAGAGTGAGACTCTTTCTCAAAAAAAAAAAAAAAAAGAAAAAGAACTTTAGCTGTGCAAGGGGACTGAAATCAGGAGTCAGAACAGGAGGACAACAGAGCTTTTTGTCCTAAGCCTCAAGCCTGACAAGCCTTAAAATTTAACTGCTATTAGCTAAAACAGGGAACAACTCAGGTGTTCATCAACAGGTGACTAGATGAGCAAAACATGGTATATCCATACAATTGAATACTAGTCAGCTATATATATGTGTGTGGATGTGTATGTGAGTGTGTGCATGTGTGTACATGTGTGTATGTTATATATAACAAAGAACAAACTACTGATACATACAACATAGTTGAATCTCAAAATCTTTATGCTAAGTGATCTAAGCCAGACACAAAATGGTATATACCATATGATGTCATTTGTACAAAATTCTAGAAAATACAAACTAATCTATAGTGACCAAAGGCCAGTGGTTATCTGGGGTTGAGGACTGAAGGAGGGATGTACTGCAAAGGGGCAGGAGGAATCACTGGCGGTGGGATGATGGAAATGCTCTGTGGCATGATTGTGATGGGGGTTGCATGGGTGTATACAACTCTCAAAACTCATCAAATCATAAGCTTTCAGTGGGTGCGATTTCTTGTGTATAATACGTACCTCAGTAAAGTTGATTCCTTAAAAACCTGACTCCTATTCAGTGGTAAATTTGCATTGAGGAGCATGATAATACCACAGCCCAAATGATCATTTTAGCCTTGATTCAGAGCCTCCTTATAGTTTTCTAAGACCCTCTAATTACTTATAATTACTCACAGATGGCAAGTCCACTTCATAAGTGGTGAGACTTCATTTCTTTGATCACAATCCAGGGTAGATGCCATATGATGTTCCTAATTCTGTGCTAAGGCAACCCTGTCTCCCTCGCTCCTCTCTCCAGTAAAGTACTAGAGCATCTGAATATCATCCCATCCATACTGAAAAGCTGTTTAACTGTACATGATACTTCCATAGTATAAAGCTGTGCACAACCCGAGGAGTCACTTTACGTGTAGATTTTTGTCTGTTTTTAACCTGTTCGGTATAAATTATCTTTGTATTTTGTATCTTATTTCATTCATTTCAAACCTGTTCATGTAGAACAGAAGCATTTCAGACTAAATATTCATTCACTTGTTCACAGACCAGAGATAATCTTATTTTGTGTTTGTTTTATAGTATTTTGATATTATAATGTTTTTATACCCTTATAAGTTTTTACCAGTTTCATGTGACATGTTTTTAAAGTAATCATTGCCCAATGCATGCTGAATTTGGCCAGAAAGTAATTCAAGAAATCTTGTCTGTCCACTGGAAGCCCATCCCTTATCATCTTCTCTCCTTCCTATAGCATATTACACAGGAAATCCCAGCTACATGTCAACTACAACCTGTATGCCAATCTATAGAGTGCAACTCCCAGAATTACATCCAGAGCAAAGGCCCAGACCAACTTACAAGTTTTCAATGACATATCCCCAAAACTAGTATTTGTACCAGTTTTTCTGACTCTTAAACCTAACATCTGCCACACTGAAGGAATCAATGGGTCTAGCTGTTAAAGACTAGGAGCATTTTAGAGAAGAGTTTCCTTGGAGAAGAGATTAATTCACCTCAGGTCAAGGGAATAGGGCCTCGAGGAGTCACTGAGAGCTTAATAGCGTCTCCCCTGACAAGAGGAGAGGGACAGACTGGGGAGCTTCCCTGTCGATGTGTAAGGAAGTGCTGAGCTGAGGAGCGGCCTGCATCCTCCAAGTCTCTCACCACAAGCACGGGCCATGAATAAGAGAGAGTGAGCATGGAGTGGTCTGGCCACCCTAGCTGCTGAAATGAAATCGTGTTTGACAAGGTAATGCAGCCACAAGTCTGAACAGAAAAATCACGGGACTGCCCAACTGCTCACCCACAGGCAGGGGAAGAACTTCCGCTAGGTAACAGGTTCCCTAAGGACAGAGCGGAACAAAAAATGCATTTGTTCTTCGACTCTGTCCCATGGTGCTGCTTGTCCAGCATCCTGGTTACACGTATCTCCTCCCTGTGCGGATGTCCTCCTAAAGCCTACAACTGTCTCCCAACTGGGAAGGAAAAACTGAATTTCTTCCAAACATCAGGCAACTGTGCTCATCATAGGCAGCTGGAGACTGTTTGGAGCCTGGCTACTTAAGGGCATAAATATAAACTCATCGAAGAAATAAGTGATAATTTTTAATTTTTAATTATCAGTTATTTCTTCGGTGAGTTTATACTTATATTCTTAACCACCCATAAATGTAGAAACCACCCATAAACAAAGAAAATCCATTTTTCTTTACAATAGATGGCAACGAAAGAAGGCTGTCATCTGAGAAATATAAAAGGAGGGGAGAAGGGAGGAAAAGGGAAATACACACGACTCTTACCCAGGCCTTGATTCTGCTGTTCCCACTCGAGGGCATCTGGCACCTGGTAGGTAGCTCCCTCCAACAGGTCCATGTTTCCCTCCTCTAAGCCTGGTTCCTGGGATGTGATACCAGGGAGGGTAAAACCTGGCAGCTCAGTGTCACCATCCAAGCCCTCATCCAGCGAGTCTGCATCTTTATCTTCCTCATCTTCTTCCTCATCTTCCTCATCTTCATCTTCATCTTCTTCGTTCTCTTCATCCTCATCTTCTTCTCCCTCTAGGCAAAAAGAAATCAAAGGGAAGCATAAACATACAATGAGTTTATGCTGAAACAAATGAATCCTTGGAAATGATCCAAACACTACAAAATAATTGTTTGGCCTTTTGAAACACATCTTTATAGCCAAAGTCAGACAATGTGAACTTTGCAGGATTACACACCCACCGTATGTCCTAGAGTTTAAACTTTCAAAACCATAGTTATGTCAGATAAGTATCAGGTATTATGTTTACTGGGAGTCAAAGTTCAAGTAATATGATTTGTTATTAAAGTCATTTATATTTACAAGAGTAGTAAACATCCCCTTGCTGTTTTCTGGAGATCATTAAAAGTTTATCAGTTAGCACACTGTGAAATACTAACAGAACTTAAAAGAAGCTGTTCCCATCCCTTTATAGCTCATAATGTTAAAGGAGACAATTCATTATTTTGGCACGGCTTTTTCTATTCATCCACATCAGTGAGTAGAACTCACAACAATGGTAAGTGAGGAGCACATAAATTCACTCTTGGATCTTGTTCTCTCTGAGGAAGAGTAATCCAAGAAACTGGAAATAATTGCATCAACATTCTCAATCCAACTCTAAAGGAATTGGGAAATGGGATATTCACCAGGAGTGGTCAGAAAGGCAACACATTAAAAATTACCATTATCTTCATTGTAAGAGTTAACATTCACAATTCATCGTTTTCTTGATTTATTTTTATTTATTTATTTATTTTTGAGACGGAGTCTTGCTCTGTCACCCAGGCTGGAGTGCAGTGGCGTGATCATGGTTCACCACAGTCTCAAACTCCTGGACTCAAGCAATCCTCCTCCCTCGGCCTCCCACAATGCTAGTATTATAGGCGTGAGCCATGGCACTTCACCACAAGTTGTCATTTTCAATGCTCCAAGTGGAGTGGGTTTAAGGAACATATGATTCCCAATTTCATTTTGTTTCACCAATGTTAATTTCCTAGTAATACTTCAAGGCCCCATCCTCACCATGGATGCACCCCTGAAGCCCCTGGTAAGTGTCCACAAAGTTCACAGAAGGCCTTCCCTTTGCTCTCTCCCCTTGACTCTCGGCACAGCAGTTACTGCAACAGGGAATTCTCCTCCTATGGTGGAGAAAAGAAGGGAAGAAGAAGAACTGGAGCCACCCAAGAATTCTGAGACTCTCCTTTTCTGCTTCTACACAACTTTCTCCACCCATACTACCTTTCCTCTATCATTCAGAGGCTTTTTAACTTTTAAAAAAATCACCTTTAATCTTTTTTTATTCTTATATGTCCTTTAACTTTGTAGGATTAATGTCTGTCACTATTCTAAAAATTCAACAAATATGTATCAACCCCCTAACGGGTGCTGTTGCAGACACTAGGGATAAAGCAATAATGTCTCTGCCTTCATGGAGCCCATATGCCACTCAGGGAGACTCACAGCAAACAAACAGATACACCAATAGACAGGTGACTCTACACTCTCATTAAAACTGGCAAGAGATAGAAAACGCCAGGCACTGCTATTTTAGAAAGGGTGATTAAAGAAAGCTTTTCTGACAAGGTAAAGTTTGAACAGAGGCCATACCAAAATAATGAATTCTCTTGTTTAATTTAAGTCAACATCTACAGGAAGAGCATTCCCAGTGGAGGAAATGGCAAGGACCTAATCCTTGAGGCAGGTGTGGCCTTGCTGTGTTCAAACAATGGCAAAGAAGCCTGGGCTGGGAGGGACAGGGCAAATACAGGAAATGAGGTAGGAAGAAGTAGGCAGGGGCCAGATCTGACTTTTTTTTTTTTAAGTCTTTCATTTATTTCAATAGGTTTTTTGGGAACAGGTAGTACTGACTTATATTTTTAAAGAATGACTCTAGCAGCAGGGTGGAGAACAGGCTATATCAAAGCAAGAGATGAAAAAAGAAGGCTGACAAGGAGTCCACTTAAAAACCAGGAATAGATTATGGTGCTTTGGACTAGGGTACAATCTGGAAAGAGGAGACAGGTAGTCAGATAGGGGATGTAATTTCAAGGTAGAACCCTGCTGATAAGTACAATGTGAGATGCAGGAGGAAGATCCCACATGACTGAAAACGGGATCTAAAAGATAAAGAGTCAAAACAAGAATTTGCATTTGAGATACAGTAACTGTGTGATGGCCTATGGCATCCAAGGGAATGTTGGAAGTCTAGGGAAGTTTCAAAGCTACAGATAAAAGTTTGGGAATTGTCAATTTATTAATAATATTCAAAGCCTTGAGACTGGCTGAGATTATCAAGAAGGTGAATATAGACAGAAAGGGAAATGGTCCAGACCACATTCCCGGGTAAAGCCACCACTTAGAGGGTGACCAGCAGAGGAAGATCCACACAGGAAACAGGAGTAACCACCAGGGTGGGAGAAAATCCAAGAAGTGTGTGGTGTCAGGGAAGGCAAATGCAGAAAGCGTCTCCAAGGGCCCGAGTAAGAGACTGAGGGTGTCCCTCTGGCTTGGACATTGGGAGGGCACAGGTGACCTTGACAAAAGTTGTTTTGGAGGAATGACATGGACAAAGGCCAGGTGGGAATGGTTCAAAAAAAGATTAGAAAAGAAGACACAACAAACAAACAAAAAATTCTTACCAGAAATTTGGCTAAAAGGAGAACAGAGAAAATAGGGAGCAGGTGGAGAGAGACACAGGGTCAAGGGTAGGGTCTTAAAATAGAATATAGAAAATAGAACCTGCTTGTAAGTTAATGGGTCAGATCTCATCGAAAGGGGCAATCAATGAGGCAGGAAAGACAGAAGCAGCTGTGGGAGAATATCCTGGTAGACACGGTATTATACAGTGGCTGCATGCATAGACTCTGAAGCCACACAAATTTATTACGGCTGTGTGATTTTTGCACACGTTGCTGAATTTTGCTGTGCCTCAACCTCCTCATCTGTAAAACTGATATTATTCCTACCTCACAAGGCTGTTGTAAGGATTTCATTAGTTAATTTATAAGGTACTTAAAACCAAGCCTGGTGCATACTGGACAGGTTGGCTTCTTCATAATGACTAAAAGAAGACAAGGTCCAGTGCACAGGCTGGTTTGGATACATCCTCCCCTGAAACGGTAGGAAAAAGGGAAGGCAGAGAAACAGGCATGGTGCAGGAAGGTGGGCAGATTTGGTGGGTAGGGGATCTTTATATTTCTTTTATTCTCAGTCAAATAAAAAAACTGGAAAGGAAAAGAGAAATGTTGGTGGTTTGAGGCGAGAGGAAAAAGCGTGAAATAGTCGTCTTGGAGAGTGGGCGAGTACATTCTCAGAGAAATGGGGTAGGACTGCCAGGCAGCTCTCTAGGCCCACTTCAGATGTGACATCATATATCTAAAGTGAGACCTGTTAAGATGGTTGTGAGTTTTTCTCAAGCCACATTCAGCTGCTTGGGCGCAGGCATGGGTGGAGAGGTGAGTAGGCACAGAGATTTAACCAGCAGCAAGTTTTACCAGAAGAGCTCAATTGAGAGTGTGAGGGATAGAGAGAGGGTAAGAAAGGGTACTGATTGTGTGTGAAGGAGTAATTATAAAGATGGACCAGGGACTCTAATTAAAGAGAAGTTGAAAAAGAGGCTGGATAGAGGAAACATGATGGAAATTTAGGTTATTAGGAAAACTATCAGGAACCATTAAAACTACCTGAGGACTTCCATGTCTTTATTTTAGATTCTTGACAGGTGTTTTCTCCTCCTCTTGGGGGTGGATCCAAAAGGAGTGGCACCCCTTCCTTCTCCTGGAGTGCCCCTGCCTGTACCCCCAAGACCAAGATCACAGCTTCACAATGTAGCAGGGACTCCTGGCCATCCCTCTAAAGTGACTGTTTCTGTGCTAGAAAATTGAAAAACAGCAAGAGCCAGAAGTGAACCAGAGTGCAGAGTGAGGCAGAATCAGTGAGTCAGAGTGATGACGTGGGGCCTCCATGCTAAGGTAGAAAGAAAAACAAGCAGACAGACATCCAGAGGAAAAGCCAAAGATGTTGACCAGAAGGATTAAGCTGTGGGACATTAAGGCCCACATCACCTGCCGCTTGTGTAGTGGGCACCTCATTGATGCAACCAGGGTGACCAAGTGTCTGCACACATTCTGTAGGGGTTGCCTGGTAAAGTATTTGTAAGAGAACAACACCTGCCCTGCATGTAGGACTGTGATGCGTCACACTCACTCACTGCAGTATATCGGTCATGACAGCACCATACATGAGACTGTTTACAAATTGGTATCAGGTCTCCAAGAAGCAGAAATGAAAACAGAGAATTCTGTCACAAATTGGGCATGGAAGTGCCTAGAGACATCAAAGGGGAGACTTGTTCCACAAAACAACGCTTAGATTTCCATCAGAATGGTGAAATGAAAGCAGAAGACAGTTCAAACAAAGAGACCAAAAAAGAGAAAAAGGAAAAGGACAATGATTTTCACAGAAGTGATGAGCAGGAAAGCAACAGCAGCAAGTTGTGGGGACTGAAAAGGAAATGCATCTGCTGCATAGCCAAGCAATGGTCTGACATCTAAAGAAGTTCACTGCCAAAAATCTTAACTTTTTGTCCTTCAATGAGGTAACAGTCAATCCATAAATAGAAACTCTAGCAAGTCACTTCTTAGGTAAAAATGACACTTCTAAAAGTCTTTGGTTTTTTTTTACAACTTTGTTTGGAGATTTTAACCAGAAAAAAAATCTCAATTTGTTTTGCCTGCCCTGCCAGGTAGCATGATAGAAAACAGCAGTGAGGATTATGAAAAGCCCAGACACCATGGACATGAAGAACCCACCATTAATAGAAGAGAAAATGGGGGAGAGGGTGTGGAGAGGAGGGCAGGTGATGAAACTGTTTTAAAATACGTTAAAGATATTCCTCACAAAGAAGAAGTCTGTTCTTTAATTTCACAAATGGATGGGTAGGTAGGTGGGTTGAAGGAGGGATGGGTGAATGAAGGAGAGAGAGAGAATGCTTTCAAGTTGTGATAAATGCTGAGAATAAAATGAAACTTGGTGGCCTGCTGGGCTGGGTGGTGGAAGAGCAGCATGAGCACATGAGCTCAAAATCACTGGGAGCTCACCTCAAGGTGATAATGTTTTGTGTGAAGATGTAAATTCTCAGCAGGAGACCAGCTCTGCACAGGTAAGAGAAGGCACTGGAGGGCCTTAGGCAGGGATACATGGTTTGGGGCAGGGTTTTAAAGTATCGCTCAGGCTGTGTGGAAATGAGTTATGGGGTAGAGAAAGGAAAGCAAGAGAGGCTGATGGCAGGAGTCCCAGGAGAGAAGAACCATGGTGGTGCAGTGACAGTGGAAAAGCGGACAGACTTGACATGGGTTTTGGAGACAGCAGAGGGTGGAACGGTGGCCCCAAAGAGATAAACCCACATCTGGGCCCCTAGAACCTGCAAATGGGACCTCGTTTGGTAAAAGAATCTTTGCAGGTACAAGTAAGTTAAAGATCTTGAGATGAAATAGTCTTGGATTATCTTGGTGGACCTTAAGTACAATGACAAAAGTCCTTATAAGAGTAAGGCAGAGGTCGGACATGGTGGCTCACACCTGTAATCCCAGCACTTTGGGAGGCCAAGGCAGGCAGATCACCTGAGGTCAGGAGCTCAAGACCAGCCTGACCAATGTGGAAAAACCTACTCTGTACTAAAAATACAAAATTAGCTGGGCATGGTGATGCATGCCTGTAATCCCAGCTACACGGGAGGCTGACGCAGGAGAATTGCTTGAACCCAGGAGGTGGAAGTTGCAGTGAGCCGAGATCGCAACATTGCACTCCAGCCTGGGCAACAAGACCAAAACTCCATCTCAAGAAAAAAAAAAAAAATAGAATAAGGCAGAGAAAGACTTGAGATACAGACACAGAGACAAAGAGAAAGTCATGTGGAGAGGGAGGCAGACACTGGAGTGATAAAGCCACAAGCTGAGGAATACTTGAGCCACTAGAAGCTGGAAGAGGCAGGAAGGATCCTCCCTGCTATGGTCTGCATGCATCCTCCAAAATTCATGTTTGGAAATTAATAGATTGGTACCCTTATAAAAACGGCTATGGGAGTGGGCTCATGCTCTTCTGCTCTTCCACCACATGAGGATGCAGCAAGAAGACCCTTGCCAGATGCTGGTACCTTGGTCTTGGACCTCTCAGCCTCCTGAACGATGAGGAAATAAATTTCTATTATTCATAAAACCAACCCCCGCGCCCCCCCCCCAAAAAAAAACCCCTATTTAAAGACTTTGTGGACCTTCCTCCTATAAACAGGAACTGTCTAAAAAGAGCACTGTTTTTATTTTTTTGAGATGTAGTCTTGCTCTGTCACCCAGGCTGGAGTGCAGTAATGTGCACACAGCACACTACAGCCTCAACCTCCTGGGTTCAAGTGATCCTCCCACCTCAGCCTCCCAAAGTACTGGATTACAGCTGTGAGCCACTGTGTCTGACCCCATTTATTTATTTTTGAAGCATTATAAAATTAATTTTAGTGTCCTTTGCTCCCCACAAACCTAAGAGGTTTGTATTGATAAAACAATTGTGACTATATAATCCTGATCTCCTAGGATCACTGTTCTCTGACCACTAGCATCCACCAAAGACAACTTGGTCCTCAACATCTTCAGCCAATCTCTTCTCTTTAAAGTACAGAATTATAAAAAAATGAAAGGAACCTCAAAAGTCACTTTACTCCATCCTATTATCTATCCCAAAGAGAGGGTTGCAGGTAAGCAAGCCTAGCCCAACAAGAAGGCTGCTACCTTTATAATGTGACTTGGAGGACACTGCTAGGGTCAACATGTCTCATAAACTCTCCCACACACACTCACGTTGGTAGAGACTTCCTTCTCCTTCTCTCTGCCCTGAAATGTCCAACATGAGATGCCTTCTTCTGAGTCAGACAATAAAACCGAGGAGTACTCTCTCTAGAAGCTTCTTATTGAATAGTATACAATTTATATTATCGTAAGGTAAGAAAGGTCCCTGATTTACATGTGGGATACAAGAGGAAAGCTTTCTCCTTGTACTACTAGCTTCACCCGCCAGCACTAAGCAACTTATAAGATTTACTATTTGTCCTTTTAATATTTACCAAATCACAGAGCTAGCCTGAGAAGACAGTCATAGAAAAAGAAAGTTTTGGTAACTGTGTGGAGAAGATAGAAGGAAGTCAGCCTTATTAGAATGAGGTTTCTCTTTTAGCCTACCTTATTCTCTCATAATCTTTTTCTGCCAGAAAAATGTTCTTTTTAGGAGCCTACAATTATTTTATAGCCATTAAACATTTTTAGTTGTATGTCACCTTTACCCTGCTTCAATTACCAACAGAACCTACTATTACAGATCAGTAACAAAAAAAGATATTATTACCTTTCTTCAAATTAGCAAAATAATGTGTGTTATAGTAACTTGAACCAGAAATGTAGAAAACTATTGAATAAAGGAAAGACGGTCTTGTCCCCTGGTATATCACCAATGACTAGTGAGTACTTGGCAATCAACGGCACTCAATAAGTATTTTTTGAATGAATGAATACGTGAATAAATGTATAAACAGTGAGATAGATGCAGTTTTTTAAAACCCAGATCTAAGGAATCACAGAGTAACACTTAATAAACAATCAGTAACACATTCCTCTGAATACTGTTGCAACCACAAAGTCAACATATAAGACCAACAGCTGTAAAACAAACCAGAGTTCATCTTCTATTCATAAAAACTGAAGAGAAAATCATCTGTATTTCAGCCAGTCTTTCAATTAGTTACACCCAAAATAAATAATGATGTCATGAACATCTCTGAACACAAAGAAAAATGACATGCCATAAACATTCAGCAAATAAAACTATGCCAAAAATAACAGGATCCCTGGCCCAAGAACTAAAATTAAAGAACTCAATCAAATAACACTACCAAGTTATACTTAAAGGTTTGAGGGTAATGCCTGAGTTTTGCAATTTTGTTTAAATAAACCCCAAGTTTTATGTTCATTCATCTGAACCCCAAATAAGAATGGGGTCAAGGTAAAAGACACGTACATACAATTATTCCAAATAAAGATAGCATAGAGAAAGAAAACTGAACCTCTAAAAGGAAACGATTGGGCCGGGCACGGTGGCTCATGCCTGTAATCCCAACACTTTGGGAGGCCGAGGCAGGTGGATCACGACGAGGTCAGGAGATTGAGACCATCCTGGCCAACATGGTAAAACCCTGTCTCTACTAAAAATACAAAAATTAGCCAGGCATAGTGGCACAAGCCTGTAGTCCCAGCTACTCAAGAAGCTGAGGCAGGAGAATCGCTTGAACCCAGGAGGCAGAGGTTGCAGTCAGCCGAGATCACGCCACTGCGCTCCAGCCTGGGCAACAGAGTAAGACTCCAGCTCAAAAAAAAAAAGAAAGAAAGAAAGAAAGAAGGAAATAACTGATCTTGGTTTACTATGCATAGTAGAAACATGTCCTATGTCAATAACCAGTGATAATGCTCAAAGATGTAAAGTTATATTTGTTCTGACAATCTCTAAAAACATTGCAATCCAGGAAAGGAAGATTCAGAGAGCTTAGCCTGAAAAGTTCCTTCTAGTCATGTTACCTAGAATTGGAAAGTTCATCCTCATAACCGACACTTCTTTTTCACAAGTTGACATGGCACTGATTACATCATAACCCCAAACACTAACAGCAACCCTAGCAGCAAATGGGCAGGAAGAACGGTTTCTAAGTAACCATCTCTCTTGACAGTCAAAATCCTCCCAAAAAACTGCACTGTTCCCACTCCCAAACACATAATCCACATTATGAAAAATTCCTTTTCACTCTTGTTGAACCAGCATCTCCTTAGAAGACGTGTCCCACTGAGTCCAGCATGCACAGACAGGAACGACGGGCTCCTTGCCATGGAGCTAATGGATTTTTCCATAGCATCCTTACCGAGATCAAGTCACTCGGGATTAATCTGATGCTCCTGCTAGCATGTCCACTGTCAAGAATTCCAACACCTAACAATAGTGAAAAACCTGGATGAGATGTCAGCCAAAACCCTAACTTAGGTGTTCAGACAGTTAGATGGTTCAGCATGCAAGAGGGACTGGGACATGGTTCAATTTCTGACTGCTGTGCTTGAGGTGAACTAAAACAGTTGAGAATAAAACTAAGAAACGTTAAACAGAAATGTCAGAGAACAGTGCCACATGGCCAAGAGATGCTTAGTGATATTAAATAGTGTGTCCATAGCTCAAATAGAGAAATGTCCTGTTACAAGTGGCAGGCAGACAAAATGTGTCTACACGGTACTCTCTCTTAGCCAACTTTATCTGTCTGGCAGATCTCTGACAATCTCTTAACAGCTGTTCAAAGCCCACGACGATACTTTGTACTTACATGGGGCTTTCCTTCCAAGAGACTCAAACGGCTTTTCAGGCTTTATTCTCCAAACTTACATTGTTAGCTAACAGGGAACAAGCTTTATAAGTTTTGTTTTACTTACAGGTTACTTGGTAGGTGAAAAAAAAAAAACTACCTTGGATGCTCAAATATCACAGCAGAGGCTTAAATGAGCTTGTGCAAACCCAGAATTTTTGCCTCTCTGGATCAGACCTGTTTTCTTTATTCATTGCAAATATTTCTGTCTAGGGTTACCAAAATCGAGAGTCTTCATTTTGTTCAGGACCAGAGCCATGGGTTAACTCTCAATAAAATCAATAAAATATATGGGAGAAATTTTGCCCTATGACCCTGAGTAATTTTAGTAATCTGACTCTGCTACAAACATGTGTCATTTAATAGGCAGTTCCCACCAAAGGTGCTCAGTTTCTCTAACTGCATTTTTATCACAGCTTTGACTTTTTTAGATCTCCAGAAGATACAGAAGTAGCTAGCACTTCCAGGCTGTTACTAATGCATCAAAGATAGAAAAAACCTTGGTTGAGAATGTGTCATCCCAACAATGACGGCAGGAAGATCCAGAGTAGGAACACCTGTTCCCCAACATCTGCTGTCTAATCTTGACTTTCAAGGAGAATAGGGTCTCACCTGTATTTTCTGCCTTTTTGGAATAGCAATGATTAGTTTGAATCATCATCTTTTGCCTATTTATTCATGAGTTTTACATGTCAAATTTCTCTTTTAGTGGCTTTTTCTTCCCTTTACTAAGTTTAAAATTAAATCTAAGGTAAACAAATTAGAGGCCGGATGCAGTGGCTCACGGCTGTAATCCCAGCACTTTGGGAGGCCAAGGCAAGTGAATCATGAGGTCAGGAGATCGAGACCATCCTGGCTAACATGGTGAAAAACTGCCTCTATTAAAAATACAAAATTTAGCCGGGCGTAGTGGTGCACGCCCTTAGTCCCAGCTACCTGGGAGGCTGATGCAGGAGAATCGCTTGAACCCAGTAGGCGGAGGTTGCAGTGAGCTGAGATTACGCCATTGCACTCCAGCTTGGGCGACAGAGCAAGACTCCATCTCAAAAAAAAAAAAAAAAAAAAAAAATTAGCCCATGTGAAAAAGAAGAAGGATGCCATGAAAAGAAACAAGGTAGCTTCACCAGGCATGGACTGAGCGCATATTAGCCTTTCTCCCACTTCTCCCATGAAGGGAATGGCTCTGACACATCCCGGTGGCATCTTTCTCAAAGAAGAAACATTTGTAGGCATACGTTTTCCTGGGAACTCTTATGCCAATAACAATCAAAAGCCATTGTTTCCACCTATAAAGTGACTGAAGCCCTAGAAATGACACTGCTTTTATTTCCAGATTTTTTTTACCTTGGGCATCAAATTGGGTGCAAAACTTAAAAGCCAGAAAGAAAATATTAAATTCGTCTTGAGGATGTGCAGCGACTCTCCAGCAGATGGCTCTCCAGGATCATAAGGTTCTAAGGGATACCAGAATTTTCTGAAATAACTACCACAAAATCCAGCAACTCACAGTTAAGCTGACTTAGAATACATAGAATTTCATTACATTTCTAAAATGGAAATATTCCTGCCAAGTGCTTTTACATTTTTATCATGTAATATGAGATATATATTAGACTATATACATATACCATATTTATCTTATTAAGCTTCATAGTGAAATGAACCCCAGAGAACTCACTATTCAATTTAAGGACTAGTAAGTTATTAATACTGTTACACCTATCTGCATATTCTTCTTAACAGCCTTCTTCCCCTTAAAGCCATACAAAGTTACTGACTGCTATATTTGGGGACTTTCTTTCCATTCAAAATTATGGTTTTAAGTTTCACACATCTTGTTGTACAAAACACTAGTTTATTAATTTTCACAATATATGCTGTTCATTATGCATATATGTCACAGTTTGTTTATCCCCATGTCAAGGAAGATTTCGGGTATTTGGTTGTTGCTAATTTTTTTTTGCTGTTATGAATACTGCTGCTTGAACACTCATAAATGATCTCTAGTGTATTTGTTCAAGGCTTTGCCTAGGGTACATTCCTAAAAGTGGAATTGCTAGGTTAAAAGGAATACAAGTGTTCAACATCCTAATGTCTAGATAAATGTCCCTAGCTCCACATCCTCATCAACCTTTGGCACTGTCAAACATTTAATTTCTTTTCAATCCAGTGTGTATAAAATGATGTCACTCCAGATGTCATTTGCACTTTCTTAATGACTAATGAGGTTGTGTATCCATTCAGTATCTGTGTGAGATGCCTACTCATGTCTTTCACTTATCTTTCTATTGGGCTGTCTGTCATTTTTCCGCTGATTCTTTTAGAGTTCTTTCTATCCTGGACATCAATCCTTTATCAGTTATATGGATTACAAATATTTTTGTTAATTTTAGAAGCTGTATTTTCACTTTCTTTCTAGCATCCTTTTATAAAAGGTTTTAGTTTTAATATCACTGAATTTATCAGGATTTTTATGGTTAGCAATTTTTGTGTCATATCTAAAAAAACTTTATTGTGAGGTCAGAAAAATATTCTACAATTTTAGTCAGTTTAAGGTTTGCCTATTACATCTGTTTTTAAACCACATAGAACTGATTTTTGTGTAGGATGTAGCTTCAATATAGTTTTTTCTATATGGACAACCAATTGTCCCAGAACTTTTTGTTTGTTTTAAATGCTTTCCCCATCACTCTGCAGTGCAATTTTTGTCACATGTCAAGGACCCTCTATAGCAGTGTGTTTCCATGCCTATTCTGCTTCACTGGCCACTTTGACTATTCCTGTCCATGTCCTCCTTGTCCAAATATATAATTATATAGTAAGAGCTTTATAAGTCTTAATATCTGTTAGGGTATTTACAGACACCTTCCTTCCATTTCTTTTTCTTCTTTAGGAGTACACTGGCTATCTCTTGGCCTATTGCTCTTCCATATAAATTTTATCAAAAGTTTACTAAGCTGTTCTGAATTAATGCAATGTAAAAATAAAATAATGAAATCTTACTGTTATTACTTCATTCTATTTTCTTTGGGTTTCTTCTATTTTGTTTTTATAGCTGTATTAGTCCATTCTCACACTGCTATAAAGATACTGCCTGAGACTGGGTAATGCATAAACAAAGGAGATTTAATTGACTCACAGTACTGCATGGCTGGAGAGGCCTCAGGAAACTTACAGTGGTGGTGGAAGGGGAAGCAGGCACGTTCTTCACAAGGTGGCAGGAGTCAGAAAGACCATGAGTGAGTGTGAAGAAGGAACTGTCCAACACTTATAGAACCATCAGATCTCATGAGAACTCACTACCACAAGAACAGCACAGGAAAACCACCCTCATGATCCAATCACTTCCCACTAAGTCCCCACCTCGACACATGGGGGATTACAATTCAAGATGAGATTTGGGTGGGGATACAGAGCCAAACCGTATCAATAGCTTAAGGTGGAAGTTACTCAGCTCATTAATTTTCATCCTTTCCTCTTTTCTAAGCTTTTGGGTTTTATTTTTTAAGCTGATAATTGTATATATTTATCATGTCCAACATGATGTTTTGAAGTATATATGTATTGTGGAGTGACTAAATCTAACTAACATATGCATTACCTCACAAAGTTATTTTCTGTGCTGAGAACGTTTAACATCCACTCTCAGCATTTATCAAGAATACAGCATGTTGTTATTAACTATAGTCACCATGTTATACAATAACAGAAACTTTTTTATTTTTTAAAGTGAACAAACTCACTGAGGGAGCTTTCTAAAGGTTAAAAATTTCCCATTATATAATCCTTCATCTTCACCCCACAAGTCTGATATATTTTCTCTGAGTCACTTCCAAATATTTTGATTTTCGATTATAATTTCTTCTTTGATCCACAAGTTATTTAGAAGTAGTTTTTTTCATTTTCAAAAGTATGGGGCAATTTATCTTTTTCATTATTAATGTCTAACCTAATTGCACAACCATCAGAGAATACAGCCTGCATGATATCAATTCTTTAAAATTTGTTGAGATTTTTTTTTTTTAATTTTTGAGATGGAGTCCACTTTGTCACCCAGGCTGGAGTGCAATGGTGCCATCTCGGCTCACTGCAACCTCCACCTCCCGGGTTCAAGTGATTCTCCTGCCTCAGCCTCCCAAGTAGTTGGAATTACAGGTGCACACACACCACGCCCAGCTAATTTTTTTTATTACAGGTGCACACCACCATGCCCGGCTAATTTTTAGGAGAGACAGGGTTTTACCATATTGGCCAGGCTGCTCTTGAGCTCCTGACCTCAGATGATCCACCTGCCTCAGCTTCCCAAAGTGCTGGGATTACAGGCGTGAGCCACCACGCCCAGCCAGGATTTTTTTAATGGACTGGTTTATGGCTAATTTTTATAAATATTTCATGTGTGAGTGAAGATAACATATTTGCTAACAGTTGAAGACAATATTTTATATATGTCAAGGAATGCTTTTGTCTCAAATTTTATTTTGTTTGAAGATTTTAACAAATTGAATACAATACATAAGAAGGATAATATATAATAATATAAAGCTGTTTTAGTATTCAAAAACCAATGAGTATAATTCAATATAGTAACTCCTTAAAAAAGAAAACCATATCATCATCTTAAAAGGTACAGAAATACCAATGCAGAAAAAGCATTTGATAAAAATCCAATATGCACACAATGTCCAAAAAGAAAAAAACAAAATCTAAGCTTTCAGCAAACTAAGAAGGGACAACTTGATTGTGTTAGTAAGTTTGGGCTGTCATAACAAAATTCCAGAAACTAGGTGGCTTAAACAACAGAAATTTATTTTCTCACAGTTTTGGAGGTTAGAAGTCCAAGATCAAGGCACCAGCCAGGTGGGTTTCTGGTAAGGCCTCTCTTCCTGGTTTACAGATGGCCACCTTCTTGCTGTGTCCTTACATGACATTTCCTCTCTTGCAGAGACTCTAGTGTCTCTTGTTCTTCTTCCTTTTTTTTTTTTTTTTTTTATATTTCGTTAGAGATGGTCTCAGTCTGTCACCCAGACTGAAGTGCAGTCACACAATCACACAATTAGTTCACTGCAGTCTTGAACTCCTGGGCTCAAGCAATCCTCCTACCTCAGCCTCCCGAGTAGCTAGGACTACAGGTGCATGTCACTATCTCCAGCTAATTTATTTCATTTTTTGTAGGGATTAGGGTCTCTTCGGTGACCAGGCTGGTCTCAAACTCCTGGTCTCAAGCAATCCTTCTGCCTTCGCCCCCCTAAAGTTCTGGGATTAAAGGCATGAGCTACCCCTCCCAGCCCTCTTTCTCTTTTTATAAGGACACCAGTCCTATTGGATTTGGCCCCACTCTTATGACCTCATATAACTTAACTACCCCCTTACAGACCCTGTCTCCAAATACAATCACATTGGTGATTAAGTCTTCAACACATAAATTTTCTACGGACACAATTCAGTCCATAACACTGATAAAGGGTGTCAACAAGAAACCTCTGGCTAACATCATAATTAGCCCACTTGTATTTATTGTCATTATTGATATATTTGTGTTTGTTACTTTATTTTTTCCACTTTTTCTGTGCTTAATTTTTCTTTCTTTTTTTTTTTTTTTTTTGGCTTTTTTTTCTTATTCTATTTTCCCCCACTACTGGTTTAGAAATTATACATTCTACTGCCTACTGCATTTTTCAGCTGTTACTCTTAAATTTTACCACGCATATTTAACTAACCAAAGACTGAACTTAATCACTATCTTATCACTCAATAAGAAGGGCTTTAGAGTCCTTTAACCCTGGCTGTATCTTCCCAATTTATTTTATTGTCCACTATTTTAGCTCTGTCCTCTCTTCTTACTCCATAAATTAGAAATTATATTTTATACAGAGTGCCTATGATTTATGTACATATTTACCAATTTATTTGTTCACTATTTCTTCTTGCATCTCAGTCCCTCCTTCTAGAATTATCTTTCTTCTTCTCTAAATGCAATGCCTTCATAAGTTCCTTTTCTAAAATCTGTTGCCAGTATTTTTGCCTTTGTTCTTTAAAAGTAGAGGCACATATTTCTAGGTTATTCGTTAATTTCTCTTAATTCATTAAAGAGATTCTCCTGTCTTCTGGTTTCCAGTTCCACCATTGCTGCTAAGTCTGCTCTCAGTCTAAATTTTGTTCCTTTGTAGGTAATCTTTTTCCCCTGGCTTTTTTCCTTTAAATCTGGATCTTCAGATTTCTCTCTTTGTCTTCATTGTTCTTTCATTTCATTACAATGTATCTTGTTGAGCATTTTTATTTTTAACTTTTTTTATTGATGTAGAACAAACAAAAAGTTGACAAACCATAAGTGTACAACTTAATAAACTATTACATCGTGAACCAGCATATTCACAACCCAGATTCTTTTTTAAAAAAGCAACATTCTATTGTACCAGAAGCCCCCTTCATACCACCATCATTACCCCAAAGGTAAGCACTATTCTGACTTCTAACACCACGGATTAGGTTTGCTGGTTTTTGAAATTTCTATAAATGGAATTATATTGTGTGCATTTCTTAGTGTCTAGCTTCTTTCACTGCAAGATCAACCCCTATATTGCTGCATGTGGCAATCATCCATTCATATTTAGCACCATGTAGTTTTCCATTGCATTAACATAGCACAACTTATTTGTCTATTCTACTGGTGATGATTAGAATCTAGGTTATTTCAAGATTTTTGCTTTTTCAAATAATCACTGTTGCTGTTAACACTCCTGTACATCTTTTGGTGTGCTTGTGTTTGCATTTTTGATGGTTTATTTATCTTGTGTGATACATGTGTTTCCTATGTCCATGGATTCATATTTTATCACAGTTTCGGAAAAATTTTCAGCCATTACCACTATGAATCCTATCCCTCTGTTATCTCCATATCTCTTCCATTCTCTCTATTTTCTCCTGCTGGATATCTGATTAGGTAAGTGAGAAGTTTTCACTCTACCCTCCATAAAACTTAGCTTTTCTTTCATGTTCTCTCACTTGTCTCTTTGTGCTACACTCTCTATAATGTCTTCAAATTGATCTTCCAGTTCATTAATTTTCTCTTTTGGATTATTTAACCTGTCATTGAGGCTTTTTTCCCAAAAAATTATATTTATATTTCTAAATTATATTTATATTTCTAAATGTTCTATTTGGTTATTTTTTTAAATCTGCTGGGTCATTTTTGATAGTGTTTTATTACCTCATTTTTGTGACTTCTTTAAATTTCTTTAAAGCTTTTATAAATGGTTATTTTATATCTATGTCTGGAAAGTTTTAGTAACAAAGGTCCTGAGTAAAGAGTAAGCCAATCTTACTTGGCTTTGTCTTTTCTGCTGTCAGTCATGGTGGTTCATTTCCTTGTTAATTTGTTGATATTTTATTACAACACATTTATTTTATTCCTCACATTTGCTTGGTTCTAATCTGTGGGAAACCTATGGGACTCTATTGGACATGATTTTTTCCAGAGAGAATTTACATTTCCTTCTGTGGGAAGTCAGGGTGTGATACAAACCTGGAACTACTTTATTTTATTCCCCTTACACAGGCTTAATGAGGAAATTTTAGTCCAGGTTCCTCATCTTACTACTGGCTCAAGTGTAGACACCTAGTACAACAATGATATCACTACTTGTCCTAGAGCACCGTTACCTCTTCCTTGCAGTTAATTCCTTGGGTTTCAGCCCATCTTTGGAATACACCAAGCCAGAAAGCACAATCCTTGAAGATTTTTCTGACTACTTGTAATCCCATCAATTTATTAAGGCATATGTTTTACCCAAGATCTAGTCATTTTGCTATGTCAAGACCCATTAGTTTTCTGTCAGAATCTGAAATCCAAATAAGGTACTTTTCAAGGGCATCCATATTCAAAATCATCCATTTTATCTACTGTAAATAGGTCCAACGAGCTGAGTGAGAGTTTTTATTTGTTTTTCAAACTCCATTTTTAAATTCTCCAATTTCAAATACTCATAAGAGAATCTGTAATCTGGGTATATTTTAAAATTAGATCAAATCTGAAATGTTATTATTAAATATTACCTTCTAATAGAGAACCAAGAAATAAAGCTGCACACCTACAACCATCTGATCTTCAATAAAGTCAACAATAACAAGCAATGGAGAAAGGACTCACTAGTCAATAAATGATGCTGGGATAGCTGGCTAGCCAAATGCAGAAGATTGAAACCGGCCCCCTAACTTTCACTATGTACAAAAATTAACTCAAGATGGATTAAAGACTTAAATGTAAGACATAAAACTATAAAAATCCTAGAAGAAAATCTAGAAAAAACCATTCTGGACATTGGCCTTGGCAAAGAATTTATGACTAAGTCCCCAAAAGCATTTGCAACAAAAATAAAAATTAATGAGTGGGACCTAATTAAACTTAAGAGCTTTTGCACAGCAAAAGAAACTATCAAGGGGGTAAACAGACAACCAACAGAATGGGAGAAAATATTCACAAACTATCCATTCAACAAATGTTTAATATCCAGAATCTATGAGAAATTTAAACAATTCAACAAGCAAAATACAAACAACTCCATTAAAAATGTGCAAAGAACATGAACAAACACTTCTCAAAAGAAGACTTATGAAAAAATTCTCAACATCACTAATCATTAGAGAAATGCAAATCAAAACCACAATGAGATGTCATCTCACACCAGTCAGAATGGTTATTATTAGAAGTCAAAACATAACAGACGCTGTTGAGGTTATAGAAAAAAGGGAATGCTTGTACACTGTGGATGGGAATGCAAATTAATTCAGCCCCTGTGGAAAGCAGTTTGGAGATTTCTCAAAGAACTTAAAACAGAACTACCATTTGATTCAGCAATCCCATTTCTGGGTATACACCTAAAAAAACAAATAATTCTACCAAAAAAACATGCACTCATATGTCCATAGCAGCACCATTCAAAATAGCAAAGGCAGGTAATCAACCAAGATGCCCAACAATGGTAGACTAACGAAAATGTGATACATACACACCATGGAATACTACGCAGCCATAAAAAATCATTTCCTATGCCATAATATGGATGCACCTAGAGGCCATCAAACTAAGTGAATTAACACAGGAACAGAAAACCAAGCATCACATGCTCTCACTTGTAAGTGGGAGCTAAACACTGAGTAAATATGAACTCAAAGAATGGAACAACAGACACTGGGGCCTACTTGAGGGTGGAGGGTGGAAGGAGGAAGAGGAGTGAAAAACAAACTATCGAGTACTATGCTCACTACCTGAGTGATGGGATCATTCATATACCAAACCCCAGTGACACACAATTTACCCATGTAACAAACCTGTACATGTACCCACAAACCTAAAAGTTGAAAGAAAAAAACAGACATTACCTTAAACATGTCTGTTAATTTATTCAGTTCTCTCCTTGTTAAATGCCTCATCGCCATGACTTTTTAAACTCCATTATTAATCTATAAAAATTTCTTGAAAACTTTTTACTAAATTTCAAATTTTCCACTCACTGTAAAATAGTAAATATAATAATTTAAAATTTCCTCCATTGTAGCCTTAACAATATTTAGAAGGTACATTCATGAGAAAATAAAAAGGCTTGAGACAAGATAGTCCACTTCAAACACCAGTGGCAAAATGTTTTGGATTCAATTTCCATTTCAGGCAGCTGTTTAAATATTTTCTTGGCTGGGTGCAGGAGTTCACACTTGTAATTCCAACACTTTGGGAGGCCGAGGCAGGAAGACTTCTTAAGCCCAGGAGTTTGAGACGAGCCTGGGCAACATGGTGAAACCCCGTCTCTACAAAAAAACACAAAAGTTGGCTGGGTGGGGTGCTGCACATCTCTAGTCCCAGATACTCAGGAGGCTGAAGTGGGAGGATTGTCCGAGCCTGGGAAGCCAAGGCTGCAGTGAGCTATGATTGCGCCACTGTACTTTAGCCTAAACAATAGAGTGAGACCTTGTCTCAACAATAAACAAATAAATAAATAATTTTCTTATTTCATTTAGTATTACTTTCTCTGAATTTGAGGATTCTGCTCTTGATAATGGCATTGCCTATATCTGGTTAACAAGCTGAAGATACCGGTTTACATAAGTACCTTCGCATTTACTGCCCACAACAACTCCTTTTCAGCCATGAGCCCATATAATTGGTATGTCATCCATTATCTTCTATAAATCCTGCCCCAAAGTTACACTGGTAGAGCCCTGTAGCAATAATTACAAGTTCTAGAGTTCAATACTTGCTCCTTTATTTTAGAGACAGAGTTTCGCTCTGTCACCCAGGCTGGAGTACAGCAGCACAACCACAGCTCACTGCAGTCTTGAACTCCAGGGCTCAAGAGACCCTCCTGCCTCCACTTCTCGAGTAGCTGGGATTACAGGCATGAGCCACTGTGCCGGGCTTAACATCTGCTCATTAAATAACTCACTTATGATTCAGATGACAGCTTCATATATTTCCCTCTAGAAAACGAGACTACAGCAATCCTATTTCTCAAGTATGCTATAAAGAGAAACACAAAGCTATATTAATATTATATCTGTAAATTCTGAGCCATCTGGAATAATATCTTTTTCTTCAGCTAATTAGTCATCTTAAAGGACTACTTGCTTTAAGCAAACATACACAAAACTTGTATATAAAAATCCACATATACTCAAAAGATAAATTATAGGTTGGTTAGGTTGATTATTGACTATGCAAAAATATGTATGAAAGTAGATTTCCCCTTCAAAATGTAAAGCATGTCTCAACCTATCTAAAATGAGGCTTACATAATAATTTGTGGAAATATGCATTTGTTTTATCATACTTGCATGCATTTAGCTCCTTGAAAGCAGATATTTCACCTTAATCCATCTTTGTGCCCCACTTCCCAGGATCAAGCATTGTGCCTCACACAGAATAAGCACTCAGTATATGTTTATTGAATGGAAATAAACTCAACAACACCCTATCTTCCTCTTCAAAATAAATATTTAAATGCCTTTAGAACTCCAATCCAATTTTCATTAAGTTATGTCGTGTATATGTTTCAAATGAGTATAACTTTTTTTTTTTAAAGAGACTAGGTCTCACCCTGTCACCCAAGCTGGAGTGCAGTGGTATGATCACAGTTCACTTCAGCCTCGAACTCCTGGGCTCAAGCAATCCTCCTGCCTCAGCCTCCTGAACAGCTGAGACTACAGGTACATGCCACCACACCCAGCTAATTAAAAAAAAAAAATTTATACAGGTGGAGTCTCACTATGTTTCCCAGACTAGTCTCAAACTCCTGGCCTCAAGCGATCCTCCTGCCTTGGCCTCCCAAAGTGCTGGAAGAGAGCCGTTTTCCACTCACTTATTCTACTCATCAGTGTGGGCTGAGTGGTCCAGAAGGCTTCATAGAGGAGAATAAGTTTGAGCTGAATTCTTTCTGTTTCTTTCCTGGCCTCTTAACTTCATAGCTCCCTGTTTATGGAGCAGAGGAGCTCTGAGTATTATTTGCTATAGAAAGTGACAGAATGATCTTTTTATCATATGGGTGTATTTCTTGTGTGGTGAGAACAGTGCTATACTGCCTGGAAATGAATCATACCTTTAACTGGGATGGAATTTTCTCTGAAGGGTGGCATGTACATGGTATTAATCATGACAACTGTTGGACTGTCACTTGCCTAGGAATTAAATGTGTGTCCTTCAACCTGTAAACAGGACAGACAGTACGTATGCAGGGGGTAGGGGCTCACTACTACTTGGTGGTGAGCCCTAGGAGAAATTCATATCTTGGTCTTGGCTCTTCTATGCGGGGGCGGGGGTGGGGAGTAGAAAATGAGAAGTTTACCCTTTACATAGGGGGAAAAAAAAAAGCCAAGCACTGAGGTGCCAGAAAGCCTGGCAAAGTGCCTGAAATATTGTGCCAGTGCTTTGGGAACAGAATATAAAACACCCAGACAGAGCACGGAATGGGTCAGGGCCCATAATCCCTAGAAACTCATTAGTGAAGATCAGAGAGAAATTTGTACTAGACGAACCTAATTCATTTTCTGTTTCTTTCACTTCTCAGTTTATTTGCTTTGTGTTCCCTTAGGTTTGAGCCAGGTCTTTTAAAAATTTCTACTAATTTCAGCTGAAACAGGTGAAAGGATGTACATCTCTTCCTGAGCCAGAGTTTTAATGGGAAACAGGATTCCTCAGAGAGCATGTGAAGCAGACACCTTAAAAAAAATCCAGAGGGAGCAGCACCAGGCTCCTGCCCACCTGGAGAATCTCCTTCTGCTGCTAAAACGTTGCAGATTCTTTATGCTGTTTTAATAGAAGAAATTTCTGTAGACTATTGTGTCTAGAGATAAGCAATGTAGAAGGAGGCAGAATGGCTGAAGAAAAGGCCCTGGTAAATGAGGGCAAAATCAATGTAAATCTTTCAGGAGCAATGTAATGCTTCCAAGTGTGATAATTTTTAAATCTTGTAAGGTCATTTAAATTGGTGTATTACATTTTTCTTCTAATCTTTTCCCTCAGGGATACACATTCATTTAAATGCTAAGAGGTAGTCCGATGGCAAAACAACTTCATGGTTATGAATATAGCTTGATAAAGTGTAGTTGATACTATCCACACATTATTCTATACATATTTAAGGTTTGTAATTGTTTGTCCTCCAATGCAATAAAATTCTCATGTTTGCACCAAAGAATACTTACATATGTCTATCCTCATATTGAAAAATCATGCCTTTGAAAATGCCTTAATTTTCTGCAAGCATCTAAAATATCTTTGAAATTTCTACCACTCACATATAGTTCCAAGCTACGTGTTTGCCTCAGCATCTGCACAAAAGCCACCACACATGGAAAGCCCTGCTTGGACCACTGCCCACAGAGATTCTCAACCCTGGAGTCTGTGCCCAGATTAAACAGTCAGAACAAATCCTTTTGCCAGGAGTCTGAACATCATCCTCAAAAACGACATGTACCTCTTTCTATAGAAACATCTAGTTTACTGTAAACTAGATATTTATTAGCCCGAGGCTGAGCACCTGATTGCCTGTTCTTCATGGAAAAGCAGCCGCTCCAGTTGTTAAAAGCTATTCTTAAGAAATAATTCATCTAACCAGTGAGCTATGACTTGGTTGATTGCACGGCTATAAAACAATTTATTGCTAGTGTGGTGTATATGGTATCTATTCACCACTCTTAAGAATTTTTTCCATATTGTTAGGTTTGTTCCCACTCATTTTTCTACAATTATCAATAAAATTATAAATATACAGTTGTACATCACTTAACAATGGGGATACATTCTGAGAAATGTGTCATTAGGCGATTTCATCATCATGCAAACATCATAGAGTGTACATACACAAATATAGAAGGTGTAGACCTACTACACATGTAGGCTATAAGGTATAGCCTATTGCTCCTAGGCTCCAAACATGTACAGCATGTTACTGTACTGAATACTGTAGGCAACTGTAACACAATGGTAAGTATTTGTGTATCTAAACATAGAAAAGGTACAGTAAAAGTACAATATTGTAATCATATGGGACCACTATCATATATGAGGTGTGTTGTTGACCAAAACTTCATTATACAGCACATTACTGTAAATATATACACAAATCTATAACACAAACACTCCCCCATGCCACACACACACACACACAAAGACACACAGGGGTATACACCAATCCAGTGTTTTTCTAGGATGGAACTAAAGTCTCTCCTGACTCTTAGAGTCCTTTTTCTCTCCTGACTCTTACTTAGAGTCCTTTTTTTGTGATCCTTTCTGCCTTCTGTCGATGAACAGAGTCAAACTCTGTAAAATATTTGAAGAGATATATTCTGAGCCAAATATGAGTAACCATGGCCCATGACACAGCCCTCAGGAGGTTGTGAGAACATGTGCCCAAGGTGGTCAGGAAGACCTGGGATTGATAGAAAGGGAATGTTCAGGTTAAGATAAAGATTGTGGAGACAAAAGTTCTTTTGAAGTCTTATAGTGGCTGCCCTTAGAAACAATAGGTGACAAATGTTTCCTATTCAGATTTTAGTTAATCTCTTTAGGATTGGGAGGGTCAGGAAGAAAAAGATCTAGCTTCGTTAATGGAGATTCTTTACAGAAGCACATTTTCCCCTACAAAGGACGCTTTGCAGGGCCATTTCAACATATGGCAAAGAAACATGTTTTGGGGTAAAATATTTATATTTTCTTCCTTGTCTCATAATGTTATGCCAGAGTCAAGTTGGAAAGTAAGTCACGATATACAGGGTTAAATAAAACCCATCTGATGAAAATTTATGATTTGTAGGGCATGACTCTCCAGACCCCTTAGATAGGAATTTGGTCAAGATTAAAACATCAGAGTTTAGTCCTCACTTATATGTTGCATTTCTGTTTTGTAGATATCTATCTTACCTCTTCTACTAGCACTCGTGCTCCCTTAAGAGCAAGATCCACCCCCAATTATTCTTGGTATCATCTGAATAGCCAAATAAATACTTGTTAAATGCACACATAACTGAAAGAATAAATAAAACCACTGAATATGTACAAAGCTAAATCCTTTCATCATCATGAGCCATTCTGTATAATTTTATGAGTGTCTAAGATAAGCTTACTAAGCAGTGCCGGACTGGCAAAAAAAAGGCACACACACACACAAAAAATAGATGAGGGGAACCAACTCTACAAGGTTTACTTAACTGCAATTATACCAATAAATGAATTCCCTGTGGCAGGAAAGCATACCAGAAAAACGAGAGTAAATGTCAGTTATCTTTCTTCAACAGCAGAATTTGTGAACACAGCTTTACGGCAATACCTCACAATATTGATTTTAAATATTTTTGAAATACCACAGGCTATGTGAGCATTATTAGCAAACGTGATGACCATTCTGAGTGCTACATAATGGATGTACTAACCCACAGAGTATGCAGGTACTTAGGAATAGAGCTCTGTCATAAATGCCAAAGAAAGCACGATGATTTCAGGAAAAGACAACAAAATGACTTACCATAAGAGGCAACTGATAACTGAAATCACCAGCAATTCTGTGTTTCATAATCTATCATATAAGACACTTAAAGTGACACAAAAATGAAAACAAGAAAAGGAAACCTCATCCTTCCCTAACATATTTCGCAAAAAGTATTAGATGTTTCATGTGTTCATGTTAATAGTTATAAAATTATTTTTTATTTAATTCCCATTCAACAGAACAGGCAACTGGAGGAGAAAGACCCAGCACTGAGTTCACCATTAAAATCAAATGAAGGGCATATTCCATGGAATACTCTTTTCCATGTCATCTCCACCGTGTATCAGTTAAGTGGCTCTGTCATTGAGGCAAAGTTAAATCAGAATCCAAAGCATTTCCAAGAATAAAAGCCAATACTCGTGCCCATTCTTAACACAGAGGGAACATTCATAATCTCACACTACAGAATCACAAATAGCAGGAGACAGTTCAAGCCTATCACACTCTTCTTGATCTTTAACATCATATACCACACAGCAGCAACCAAAGGAAAAATCACTCAAACTTGGTTTTATAAATATGGCCTTCTGATGGGATTTTGCTAACTTGCGTGCTAGAAGGACTAAGGAAAACTAGGAAGAAGCCTATGAATTATTCAATGATGTCCACTATAACACAGGGAAAGGACGAAAATCCTACTGCCTTTCTAGAGAGACTAAGGGAGGCATTGAGAAAGCATACCTCCCTGTCACCTGACTCTATTGAAGGCCAACTAATCTTAAAGGATAAGTTTATCACCCAGTCAGCTACAGACATTAGAAAAAAACTTCAAAAGTCCACCTTAGGCCTGGAGCAAAACTTAGAAACCCTATTGAACTTAGTAACCTTGGTTTTTTATAATAGAGATCAGGAGGACCGGTGGAACAGGACAAACGGTATAAAAAAAAAGGCCACCGCTTTAGTCATGGCCCTCAGGCAAGTGGACTTTGGAGGCTCTGGAAAAGGGAAAAGCTGGGCAAATCGAATGCCTAATAGGGCTTGCTTCCAGTGCGGTCTACCAGGACACTTTAAAAAAGATTGTCCAAATAGAAGTAAGCCGCCCCCTTGTCCATGCCCCTTATGTTGAGGGAATCACTGGAAGGCCCACTGCCCCAGGGGATGAAGGTCCTCTGAGTCAGAAACCACTAACCAGATGATACAGCAGCAGGACTGAGGGTGGCTGGGGCAAGTGCCAGCCCATGCCATCACCCTCACAGAGCCCCAGGTATGCTTCACCATTGAGGGCCAGGAGGTTAACTGTCTCCTGGACACTGGCACAGCCTTCTCAGTCTTACTCTCCTGTCCCGGACAACTGTCCTCCAGATCTGTCACTATCTGAGGGGTCCTAGGACAGCCAGTCACTAGATACTTCTCCCAGCCACTAAGTTGTGACTGAGGAGCTTTACTCTTTTCACACGCTTTTCTAATTATGCCTGAAAGCCCCACTCCCTTGTTAGGGAGAGACATTCTAGCAAAAGCAGGGGCCATTATACACCTGAACATAGGAGAAGGAACACCCATTTGTTATCCCCTGCTTGAGGAAGGAATTAATCCTGAAGTCTTGCCAACAGAAGGACAATATGGACGAGCAAAGAATGCTCGTCCTGTTCAAGTTAAACTAAAGGATTCTGCCTCCTTTCCCTACCAAAGGCAGTACCCCCTTAGACCCAAGGCTCAACAAGGACTCCAAAAGATTGTTAAGGACCTAAAAAACCCAAGGCCTAGTGAAATCATGCAATAGCCCCTGCAATACTCCAATTTTAGGAGTACAGAAACCCAGCAGACAGTGGAGGTTAGTGCAAGAACTCAGGATTATCAATGAGGCCGTTGTCCCTCTAGACCCAGCTGTACCTAACCCTTATACTCTGCTTTCCCAAATACCAGAAGAAGCAGTGTGGTTTACAGTCCTGGACCTTAAGGATGCCTCTTTCAGCATCCCTGTACATCCTGACTCTCAATTCTTGTTTGCCTTTGAAGACCCTTCAAACTCAACGTCTCAACTCACCTGGACTGTTTTACCCCAAGGGATCAGGGATAGCCCCCATCTATTTGGCCAGGCATTAGCCCAAGACTTGAGCCAATTCTCATACCTGGACACTCTTGTCCTTAGGTACATGGATGATTTACTTTTAGCCGCCAGTTCAGAAACCTTGTGCCATCAAGCCACCCAAGTGCTCTTAAATTTCCTTGCTACCTGTGGCTACAAGGTTTCCAAACCAAAGGCTCAGCACTGCTCACAGCAGGTTAAATACTTAGGGCTAAAATTATCCAAAGGTACCAAGGCCCTTGGTAAGGAACGTATCCAGCCTATACTGGCTTACCCTCATCCCAAAACCCTAAAGCAACTAAGAGGGTTCCTTGGCATAACAGGTTTCTGCCAAATATGGATATTCCCAGGTACAGCAAAATAGCCAGACCATTATATACACTAATTAAGGAAACTCAGAAAGCCAATACCCATTTAGTAAGATGGACACCTGAAGCAGAAGCAGCTTTCCAGGCCCTAAAGAAGGCCCTAACCCAAGCCCCAGTGTTAAGCTTGCCAACGGAGCAAGACTTTTCTTTATATGTCATAGAAAAAACAGGAATAGCTCTAGGAGTCCTTACACAGATCCAAGGGACAAGCTTGCAACCCATGGCATACCTGAGTAAGGAAACTGATGTAGTGGCAAAGCGTTGGCCTCATTGTTTACGGGTAGTAGCGGCAGTAGCAGTCTTAGTATCTGAAGCAGTTAAAATAATACAGGGAAGAGATCTTATTGTGTGGACATCTCATGATGTGAATGGCATACTGACTGCTAAAGGAGACTTGTGGCTGTCAGACAACCGTTTACTTAAATATCAGGCTCTATTACTTGAAGGGCCAGTGCTGTGACTGAGTACTTGTGCAACTCTTAATCCAGCAACATTTCTTCCAGACAATGAAGAAAAGATAGAACATAACTGTCAACAAGTAATTGCTCAAACCTACGCTGCTCGAGGGGACCTTTTAGAGGTTCCCTTGACTGATCCCAACCTCAGCTTGTATACTGATGGAAGTTCCTTTGTAGAAAAAGGACTTTGAAAAGCGAGGTATGCAGTGGTCAGTGATAATGGAATACTTAAAAGTAATCCCCTCACTCCAGGAACTAGTGCTCAGTTGGCAGAACTAATAGCCCTCACTTGGGCACTAAAATTAGGAGAAGGAAAAAAGGTAAATATATATACAGACTCTAGGTATGCTTACCTAGTCCTCCATGCCCATGCAGCAATATGGAGAGAAAGGGAATCCCTAACTTCCAAGGGAACACCTATTAAACATCAGGAAGTCTTTAGGAGATTATTATTGGCTGTACAGAAACCTAAAGAGGTGGCAGTCTTACACTGCCGGGGTCATCAGAAAGGAAAGGAAAGGAAAATAGAAGGAAACCACCAAGTGGACATTGAAGCCAAAAGAGCCACAAGGCAGGACCCTCCATTTGAAATGCTTATAGAAGGACCCCTAGTATGGGGTAATCCCCTCCGGGAAACCAAGCCCCACTACTCAGCAGGAAAAATAGAATAGGGAACCTCACAAGGACATACTTTCCTCCTCTCCAGATGGCTAGCCACCGAAGAAGGAAAAATACTTTTGCCTGCAGCTAACCAATAGAAATTACTTAAAAACCTTCACCAAACCTTTCAGTTAGGCATTGATAGCACCCATCAGATGGCCAAATTATTATTTACTGGACCAGGCCTTTTCAAAACTATCAAGCAGATAGTCAGGGCCTGTGAAGTATGCCAAAGAAATAATCCCCTGCACTGCAGGCCATACATTTCAATCCCTGTATCTTTAATCTCCTTGTTAAGTTTGTCTCTTTCAGAATCAAAGCTGTAAAACTACAAATCGTTCTTCAAATGGAGCCCCAGATGCAGTCCATGACTAAAATCTACCACAGACCCCTGGACTGGCCTGCTAGCCAATGCTCTGATGTTAATGACATCAAAGGCACTCCTCCCAAGGAAATCTCAACTGCACAACCCCTACTATGCCCCAATTCAGCAGGAAGCAGTTAGAACGGTCATCAGCCATCCTCCCCAACAGCACTTGGGTTTTCCTGTTGAGAGCGGGGACTGAGAGACAGGACTAGCTGGGTTTCCTAGGCTGATTAAGAATCCCTAAGCCTAGCTGGGAAGGTGACCACGTCCACCTTTAAACACGGGGCTTGCAACTTAGCTCACACCCAACCAGTCAGATAGTAAAGAGAGCTCACTAAAATTCTAATTAGGCTAAAACAGGAGGCAAAGAAATAGCCAATCATCTATCACCTGAGACCACAGCGGGAGGGACAATGATCGGGATATAAACCCAGGCATTCGAGCCGGCAACAGCTACCCTCTTTGGGTCCCCTCCCTCTGTATGGGAGCTCTGTCTTCCCTCTATTAAATCTTGCAACTGCAAAAAAAAAAAAGAAAAATATCTTAAAAACTTCACCCTAATGCTACTTAAACAATGTATTTCCCAATTTTTTTCTGATTGATGATAAAAGAAAGAGACAAAGACACTGGCTTCAGTATGAGGCCACCAGACTCCCAAGAATATCATTCAGTCACCTGAATGAAGGCATACTTTTCAGAAATGACTTTCTCCTGAAATTCCCGTTATCAGTAAAGAAGACCGCAGAAGGGGACAGAACTAGAAACCCCAGATAAGGAAAGAGAGATAATACCACTATCTCTTCAGCAGAGGAAATTAAGAGACACTGCAAATAAATACTGAAATTGTTCTCTGAGGACAAAAACAACCATGATATTAAATACACACATACGCATGCATGCACACATGTGCACACATGAAGGCAGGAAAATGGTTATATCTGAAATAGATTAAACAATGAGTGGCAAAATAATGACAGCTTTCTGCCCCATGTATGGTGCCTGGCTGGGAAAAAAATGTCAAAAACGCAATCATTTAAAAACTAAATATAAAGACAGACAAAACAGTCTTAGAAAAGCAAATAAAAACTGTCAGAAAAGAAAAAAACTGTAGTTAAAGGATATATTTGGTTTTGTATTTTAAAAAATTAAGTTATTAAAGAAAGTTAAACATAGCTTCTCCATTGGATTTTTTTTTTTTTTTTTTTGAGATGGAATCTTGCTCTGTTGCCCAGGCTGGAATGCAGTGGTGTGATCTCGGCTCACTGCAACCTATGCCTCCCGGGTTCAAGTGATTCTCCTGCCTCAGCCTCCCATGTGGCTGGGATTATAGGTGCGTGCTACCATGCCTGGCTAATTTTTTGTATTTTTAGTAGAGGTGGGGTTTCACTGTGTTAGCTGGGATGGTCTCGATCTCCTGACCCCGTGATCCACCTGCCTCGACCTCCCAAAGTGCTGGGATTACAGGTGTGAGCTACCATGCCCGGCCAAGAATTAAAAATCTCTATGTTAAAGGTAATTCTCCAGCAAGTCAATTACTATGAGTTTGTTTCATAAGGTCTATAATAAGTGGGCCTTTTGAAACAAATGAGGAAATGGGGATTTAATATGGTTTGGTTGTGTCCCCACCCAAATTTCATCTTGAATTGTAGCTCCCATAATCCCCATGTGGCATGGGAGGGACCCAGTGGGAGGTAACTGAATCATGGGGGTGGGTCTTTCCCATGCTGTTCTCATGACAGTGAATAAGTCTCAAGAGATCTGATGGTTTTATAAAGGGCAGTTCCCCTATACAAGCTCTCTTGCCTGCTGTCATATAAGATGTAACTGTGCTACTCCTTTGCCTTTCGCCATGATTGTGAGGCCTCCCCAGCCATGTGGAACCTCTTTCACTTTATTAAACCTCTTTTCTTTATAAATTACCCAGTCTTGGGTATGTCTTTATTAGCAGCATGAGAACAGACTAATACAGGGTTGAGATAATATCATGGGATTATACACAATGCTCAACATGCATGCCCACAGAAAGATATTAAATAAGACCAATCGGATCAAGAATTCAAGTTCCCCAGATGAGGAACACTGGAATTGCTTTTTTCTTGCAGAAGAGCTAACCCAGAAGAGTCCAAGCAAATTCAGTGTTCCTGTCACTGTATTCCTGTCTCTGTCTGGTCCGCACCATGGCAAGCACCAACTGGCTCCCCATTTCCCACTAGCTGGAAGGCCCAGATATTGACTTCCAAATATTAAGGGAAGAAGGGCGGGGGGTGGGAGGGAGGACCGTCAAAGACTTAATCACAAGATCTGAGAAATCTCTGTTTTTATATTCTTATCTCCCATATGTTCTTAGAAACCTACTATCTGACACAAATAGACCCACAATAGATATTTCTGAATATGGAATTGCCAAAGCAACAACCTTCCATTCTACAGAATTATTATTACCACTTCAGAGCACAGATTAATTTCCATCTTCCATGGGGGTATATAGAAAGAATAAAATAAAAGTTTGATTTATTTAGAGTAAGCAGATATCTTCAGACAGATTTCTAACATACAGAAAGTGGGACTTCTTTAAGTAGATAAGAAATATTCGTACTAAAATATTTTAAAGAGTTAACCCACATAAATTCCAAGTATGTTTTCAAGACTAATCAGAAATTTTAAGTTGGCATTCTAGAACAGGAAAGACATTAATATTCAACAAGAGAAGAAAATCAACCTATACAAAGATCATGTCCAAAAATTAATTTATGCAGTTATAAAATATGTATAAAATTTGTCATTATCCCATTTTGAATAAAAAGAACATGTTTGTTATGTTTGTATTTCAAAGCTGCTAAATACAGCTCTCGTAGAGGTATGCCTGAAATGAGTATAAGGCATTTATCATTGTGAGAATATTTATCCCTAAAAAAAAGTCATACATAGAAATCAAATGTAACAGGCAAGGTGAAAAATAAACCATTATCCCTTCAAACATCAAACTGCATTTTTGCTGACAAGATAAAAGACACTGAAATATGCACAAGGTGGCAGGCACTTATCAAGGCAGGCTTTCTTCAGTGACTAAGAAAAGGAAAACACACCAAAACTTCTCCCACTCTACCAATTCACATCACTCAGGTAGCATGTCTGTCTTCACAGACAGCTGGCAAACTCTTCAGAAGCAGACCCCTGTTACATGTTGAATTGTGTCCCTCCAAATGGTATGTTCAAGTCCTGACCGGTAGTATCAGTGAATGTGACCATATTTGAAAACAGGGTCTTGGCATACATAATTAAGATGAGGTCATTAGGATGGGCCCTAATCCAATGACTGGTGTTCTTAAAAAGCGAGGAAAACTTGAGCACAGAGACACAGAGGGCCATGTGAATAGATTGGAGTCATGCTGCCTCAAGCCAAGGAAACCCTGGGGTTCCTCCCCTAGAGGCTTTGGAGAGAGCAAGCCCTGCCTATACCTTGACTTCCAACTTGCAGGCTCCAGACTGCGTGAGAATAAATTTCTGTTGTTTTAAGCCACCCAGTTTGTGGTACTTAGTTATGACAGCCCTTGGAAACTCATACCCCCTCTCAGTCATCATGTTGTAGAGATGTGAGAAGCAGGGAAGAAGACAGGGTGCAAGTAGACATCATTTTTAGACTGATTTGGGCTGTTAGTTATCTCTTAAAGGATAAACAGAGCTGCGGATTCAGAAATTTCCATAAACGTTCATTCTTCTTTGGTGTCTAATGTCTAACAAAGGATGTCCCTTTCCAAATCCCATGGAGAAAAGTACCTCATTTCCCAGAGAAATGCTCCTGCCCCCTAGTGAAAAAGGAAGATATTAAAATAACATATAAACTCATCACAAAGACTAAAACAAGAAAGGCTGCTAACCTGACGTAAGTAATACAGGGTTCTAGATAAGAAAAAAAATTACCTGCCTCTAGGCATAAGCTTATGGAAGAATTAAAATGTTTTACCCAGTCAAAGCTTCAAGCTGCACTTATATTCCCGGGCAAGGTAGAAAAACATGCATTGAAAATAGAGGTCTCCAATACATCCAGGAGTCTAGTAGGTTGATTTGTTTAAATCAGTGTAGTCAATTCAGCTTTTGGAGGACTAGAAGCACCAGCATAAAACTAACAATGGTATTATTAACGTATACTAATTAAACATAAGTTGTACTCCTTGGCATTTACGAGTAAAAATGTGCTACTTCAAAATCCTAAGCCCGACAATGTAGCAAAAATAATATCTTTTGACCAAAAATATTTTTGTAACCCATGACAAGGATAATTTAGATCAAAAACTAACAAAATATATTATCAAAAAGTAGCAAAATTGAATTGTGTAGAAGAAAAGAACTAAAACCCCAGGACACCTTAGGCATGTCGGAAAATTCTAACATATTTCAATACAACTGCCATCATCTACTAAATTTAGAAAGTTACTGCAGTTTCACAAGTATGGATTATTCACAAATTTTTTTTTTCTCTGATTTAATGAGCCCTGCTGGGTAAAGCTGTCATGTCTAACTCAGGTTAATTTAGGGAAACCTGCTTTTTCCAGATGGCATCAAGGAGAGCAGACAGTTAATATGAGACGCTAAACTCAAAGTCATACAGTACTTATCTTAATGTGGAATGCAAGAGCTGTTAGCCTTTGAGCCCACTTTGATCTGTTTCTTAAACCAGGCTTCTACTGTGGAATTCTCCACACTGCTCCTAAAATGTCATGTTCCTCTGTCAGCAGCCAACCAGTGTTACCCAGAAAGTCTGCACCAGAGTCAGCTGCAAACCTAGCTCAACCTCCTTCCCTGCTTTAGACAAAAAAAAATAATAGCACATCCTATGTCTTTTACTGCAGCAAACACATGGCTAATTGAGTGCCCAAAAGCTTACCAGTGTTCCAGATTAGTTTAAGAAATTCTGCACTATAAATCTCTGGACATTTTGTATCTCCAGCCAGGAACTATTCACCTGCCAAAATGCTGATTAATTACGTGACTATGTGTCATATTTCTAGTCTTCTTATTTGTTGATAGGCAGCTGTGCCTCAAGTTTCTTTTACATGCTCAAAGCCAATGTCTTGGAAAGTACAATTTGGCATGAATTTCTTGGTCTTAGTAAATAAAGAGACTGCCTATCTCCAAATAGTAGCACAGACTAACCCAGAGATGTTACTAAGGGAGAATAACCCAGCATTAACAACCAGAGCAATGCTGTTAAAATACACCCCACATTAAAACTTGCAACCAAGAAAATCTGGTGGGGAAACTCAACATCTCCATCTTAACCTAGTATTCTCAATCCAGCTTGAATACTGAAATCATCTAAGGCAGTCTTTTAAAATGCTGATGCCAGATTCCACCCCCCACCATCTTAATCTGAATCACTGGAGAGTGATTCAGGCACTGGGATGTTTCAAAAGCTCTCCAAGGTAATTCTAATGGTCAACTATAGTTGAGAACCACAGATCCATAGCAGAGTCAGCAAACTTGCTCTATAAAGGGCCCTATCATAAATGTTTCAGGCTTTGTGGGCCACTGAGTCTCTGTCACAGCTTCTTAATTCTGCTGCTATGGCACAAAAGCAGCCACACACATATGAAAATGAATTAGTATGGCTGTGTTCCAATATAGCTTTATTTATGAACACTGGAATTTGAATTTTTATAACTTTTCTATGTCACAAAATATTATTCTTCTTTTGACTTTTTTTTTCAATCATTTCAAAATGTAAAAACCATTCTTAGCTTACAAACCATTCAAAAACAAGTGGCAGGCCAGATTTGGCCCAGCTGTAGTTTACTGTCCTCTGATCTATAGTGCAGATTGAATATACTCCTACTTAATTCTTTTTCAAAAACATTTGCTCAGTGACTCACTCAACCAGTCCTTGAAAAGATCCCCTTCAAAGCATGAATACCTTCAGATTCAAGTTGGTCCAGGCCATATGAGGCAGCTGTATTAACGCGAGTAATAGATGGAACAACAGTTCTTCTCTCAGAGGATGCCTCCAAAGCAGGAAGTGCAGGGGAAATGCTGGGTTCCCCCACCATTATTCCAGGGGGTGTCACTGGAGATCCCAGAACTGGTGTGAACTCCTCATTTGGCCCTGTGACTGTGTCCATTTGTTCTGCCAAACACAACAGACAGGACTTGACCCACAAGATAATCATTATGGCAAATGTAAGCATGTGCTTTCACTTTTTAGGCAAGAAATGATTAAACCAATATCATACAATACAGCAAGTTTGGCACTTGGGTCAGCTCTCCTTTCCCATATTGTATTAATCCAACTCCCCAAAGCAAAGACTTTCAGGAAAATGTATTGTCTTACAGGAAAATGTATTATCTCTAATCAGAACTTTGTTTTTAAATTTTAATCTCCCATTTATTCTATTGGCAATATTATGGATGTTGTAAGATTTTATATTATGTATTGCCAAAGGTAAAATAATTAACAAAAATATATTAAACTGTATTTCAAAGACTACTTTGGAAAGACCGAGTGTCTTTCTCAAAATCAAGTCATAGAGTAAGAGCCTAGATCTGGGTCTGGAATGTCAATTTAAAAGCAGCCAAATATAGCCCCAGGAATTCCCAAGTCCAGAGACTCTAGAACAGCAGTAGCTTTCACATAGATTTGAAAACTTCACTGCCTTTAAGAGATCAGAGCATTTGAGAGCCTCCTATATAGAAAGCACTTTGTAGACATGATTTCAAATTCTTAAAATAACCTATAAAACAGATAGGCATTATTTAGAGGTGAACAAACCAAAGCTTACAGAAGTTAAGAAACTTAGCTTGAGGCTACAATATTAGTGAAAGCCAAAGTTGCGATTCAAATTCAGGTCCATGCTTTTTTCACCTCATCCCCCCCGGCTCCTAGCAGCAGAGTTGCCAAACAGGAAGAGCCTTCTCAGGGGGTCTGGCCTTTGAGGACCCAGAGGTGAGCCACCAGGAGACCTTACTTACAAACTAAACCCTTGTCCCTTTTTTTTTTTTTTTTGGCACGGAGTCTCGCTCTGTCACCAAGCTGGAGTGCAGTGGCGCCATCTCCGCTCCCTGCAAGCTCCGCCTCCCGGGTTCACACCATTCTCCTGCCTCAGCCTCCCGAGTAGCTCGGACTACAGGCGCCCGCCACCACGCCTGGGTAATTTTTTGTATTTTTAGTAGAGACGGGGTTTCACCACGTTGGCCAGGATGGTCTCAATCTCCTGACTTCGTGATCCACCCGCCTCAGCCTCCCAAAGTGCTGGGATTACAGGCGTGAGCCACTGCGCCCGGCCAACCCTTGTCCTTTTAAGGCTCTGCCACACCTCTTCAAACAAGACAGAGTTCACACCCCTTTCCAGGTAAAGGTGTGTGTGTGTGTGTGTGTGTGTGTGTGTGTGTGTGTGTGTGTGTGTGTACGTGCACGCACGCGCGCGCTGATGGCAATGTCGGCTGCCTCACTCATTCTATTCCTAGTCCACTTTAACAAAAGAGATCCACCCCCAAAACAGAGTCCAATATCCTCCCTTACAGACCTTCCACAGTGGGAGTAACTTCAAAAGACAAAGGGACGACTGTAGTTGAAATTGTAGTGGCCAGAGGCTCCCATCTTCTTGACAGCTGAGTAACACCAGGAACGTCAGACACAGGAGAGGGGTCCTCCTTTTCTTCCTCAGTCTTGCCACTGTCTCTGATAAGCTCGAGGGTAGCAACCTGCTCTTGTGTCACCATGGATAAAGTGGCATCTGGCTCTTGAACAGCTGTTGTCATCTCTTGAGTGATGATGTCTTAAAGGGGGGAAAACATTTAAAAATAGACCAAATCCCTATTTTTTTAAAAAAAAAAAATCACGATATGATTAAAAACTTGGGGGGAGGGGAGCAGATGCTATTTCAGGAGCTGGGGAAGCAAAGAGAGAACTCAGAAGTAAAATGACAGTAAATAAATGTTTTCTCTGTCACGCTTTCAGTAGCTGTGAATCAATCTACAACAGAGATAAAGAAGTTCATGGAAAAAGCTAAAATGAAATCTAAAACAAAGTAGGAAGATCAATTGCTGAGCTCCCTTTCAGGCACATGTTTGAATGTCAACATAATCAGTTTGTTAAGAAACAAATTATACAGAACTAAGTTACACTCAAAAACTCTCAGAAACATTTGTATACAGTGTATTAATTTTCACATTTGCATTTCTGGAGGGTCAAGGGAAGCTCACATTTTAAAATAAAGGAGTAACAATTACAATAACTAATATTTACTGAGTTTCTATGTTAAACACCATGCGAAGCACATGACATACAGTATCTTAAGTATGCATCCTCCCATATGTACTACAGGGAGATAGGTACTAATATCATTCCACAGAAGCTGCATCATAGTGCTCAAGAATGCAGGTTCCAGAGCCAACCTGCCTTATTCACTTACTAGCTGTGTAAGCATAAACAAATTACTTCACATATGTGGGCCTTGAGTTTCCTCAGCTATAAAATGGGGATAATAATAGTATCTATCTCACAGATTTACTACAAAGATTAGATAACACAAGTAAAACACCTAGTATTTGGTAAGTATTCAATAATTACCAGCTATTATAACTCTACTTTACAGAACTTAGGTTTAGAAAAGCTAAGGAGCATGCCTTTGTTCACATTGCCAGCACCCTTAACCACTGTACTAACTATGCCCAAGGAACAACTTGGAAAGGCCTCTGTAGAAGGTGTGCATTTGCTTTCAGATCAGAAAAGGAAATGAATAGAACTGGCAGGGTATGACATTATCTGTCACAGGTCCACTTTCTTTACAACATTATAATTCCCTCAAATACAGTATTAAAGACTGTTTATAATAATACTCTGCTTTCTCTTCAGATCATATAAATGTTTTGCCTTCAACAGACTACTTATAAGTCAAGATTTGCCCTCTTCTTATGAAGGGGCTATGCTAGAAATTTCAAACTCTGTACAGAACAACTACTAAAAACTTAATTTCTTGAAAACCTTATTGTCTCTCTTTTTTAAAATATTAGTTCTAGATACTAAGTATTTTAGCAAGATCAGTAAGTTATACAATGAAAAATAACATTCTAGGGATAGCTTTAAAAGGGTTTCTCAAAGTTTTATTAATGACGGGCCGGGCGCGGTGGCTCACGCCTGTAATACCAGCACTTTGGGAGACTGAGGCGGGAGGATCACAAGGTCAGGAGTTCGAGACCAGCCTGGCCAATATTGTGAAACCCCATCTCTACTAAAAACACAACAAAATTAGCCAGGCATAGTGGCACATTCCTGTCATCCCAGCCACCCGGGAGGCTGAGGCAGGAGAATTGCCTGAACCCAGGAGGCGGAGGTTGCAATGACCTGAGATCACGCCACTACACTCCAGCCTAGATGACAGAGGGAGACTCCGTCTCAAAAAAAGAAAAAAAAAATTTTATTAATGACATCATGGCATATCCTATTACTTTAAAAAAAAGTTGCCTTGTAAACAATGTATTTGCTTTAAAATAATGTGTATTTGTTTGTTTTTCACTATAAGCAGTTCCTTTTCTTGGTACTCATCCAGTTAACACTATTTTTCCTTTTGAATTGAAGAGATTTTTACGTTTGATGGATTAATATACCTGGTTACAGGACAAACAATGTGAGTTAGGGTAAGGTTTTCACATGAGCTTCATATTTGCACTCTATACCATTGTTTGAATTTTGTCTCTCTTTTTTTCCTTTCTCCAATATTACTGTAAATCCCTAGAGAGCCAGGATTCATTGTCTTTCTGTACCTCTAGCACATAGGGCAATGCTCTGTTTGCCACAAGAAGACAATAACATATAGTTTTACCATTTTAAGCAGTAGGTGTTCTCTATGTTGCCCTCATTTTTGAAAGCATAATGAACACTTTTGAGAACATATATACAAAAATAAATATGCAGGCGCTATTTGTAATTTTATGAAATAGCAAGAAATGTCAAAATGCATAGTATCTTGAATAAATAATTGCTGTTAGAGAAAGAAAAGTGAGAACTAGAAATAGTAATAAAATTTTTTAAAATAAACTTTAAAGTTTCCTAACATCTCTCATTCTTCCTACTTCATGTAGGAGAAAAAATAATTATATATTATTTTTAAAACCTGATCTTCAGTTGAAGCAGCTGACTCAAAGGACTGACTATCATCTCAACATACTCATCTGTTAATAATATCTAAAAACACCAAGAAATCATTGCATATTCTGAAGAAGATAATGTCCTAAGTGGTCCCTGGACTCTAAATGATTAGCATTTAAGTTGTTTACTTCAGAAAAATACTTATGATCACCTGAAAATGAGTAGTAAAACATTTTGGCTATTATATAACAACGGCTGTCAATAATTGCAATCTTTCCCATTCCTTTTAACTCTATGGGACAGAAAAAAAAGTAAAACAAAAGTAATAACCTGCCTGTTCCTCCTGGTACAAAGAACATTTAGAAGTTGTTTAATTGATTTTGGGTAAGGTAGGCAATCACATTGGATAACTCCAGTCTGGATGGTTCTATATCCTCATTTGTAAATTAATTGAAAACATATTTATCGAGTTCCTACTATGTGCCAGGAATTGTGCTATGTGCTAGAAATTAAAAGAAGTGGCCTTTTAAAAGATTATAATTTGCTGAGGCAATTATGACTAAGAACCATATTCAAAAACCAAAATAATCAGGAAATTACCAATTCCATTTTACTTTTTAGGCTGTACTAATAGAAGCTAATACAAGTTTAGTACCTAACAATCATGGATTCAATTGTGCAGTGAACAATCTGGGGCTATATGACTTAATGCTCCAAAAGTAAAAGTTCTATGAAGAACTGAAGTAAACTTGTTGCTCAGTCATATCTAAGGTCTTCATGGCCATGTGAACCCAACTCCATGTAAAAACCAACTTACAAGACATTTTATGGAAGCTTCTGTGAAAACTGAACAGCACACTGGGTCTTTAAATAAAAATGAACTAGACATGTAAAATTCAATCTTTCTTTTGTCATTTATCAAGTGATCTTTCACCATTTTAATTCAATCTCAACACCTTATAAAACATATTACTGATTTGATATTTTCTATTAATTGGGCTACTTGGCTGAAGTAACACGTTGTACATGTTCCAAAACAATTTGGAATGAGCATGTATACATTACACTAAGCTTTTCCTTCCCAGTGTTGTTATTTGTCCAACTACCCATAATAAAAGAAAACCATTATCCATCAACAACAAATAGAAGGCTTTCCAGCTTATAATATTCACGGATGCAAAGGCCAAAACAAAGTAGAAAATGCAGAACCAAGCAAGCAGATGATTTATCTTCCACCCTACCCCCTTCCTTATTTCTAAATGTTTTCTTTTTAGGAAAACAAAGTTAGAAAATTCATATAGTTAATACTATGAGATAACCGCAGTACTTACCTAAAGCTTTTTTTGTAAGAAATGTAAGGGATGTGAGCATATTTTACAACAATGTGTATGTAAGTATCCAACATTATTACAGTTTAAACATATAGCTAATTCTTTCACATTTTCTTGTATATTTATACATTTTCATAGTAAAATGTTTGAAAAATATTAGTCTAAAATAAAAATAATAGTATCAGGGTTTTTCAACCTCAGCGCTATTAACATGTTGGCTGGGATAATTCTTTGTTATGGGGGGCTGTCCTACATAGTCTAAGATATTTAACAATATCTTAGCACCCCTCAGTTCTAACAACTAAAAATGTCTCCAAACATTGCTAAATGTCCCCTGGGGGAAGGGGAAAGCAAAATAAAACTATCCCCAGTTAAAGAACACTGGTCTATAGGCAGGATTTATATTTGGGGGTAATTTTTTTTTCTTTTTCTTTTTTGAGAGGGAGTTTCACTCTTGTCACCCAGGCTGGAGTGCAGTGGTGCAATCTTGGCTCACTGCAACCTCCGCCTTCCCAGGTTAAAGTGATTCTCCTGCCTCAGCCTCCCGAGTAGCTGGGATTACAGGCACCTGCTACCACGCCCAGCTAATTTTTGTATTTTAATAGAGATGGGGGTCTCACCATGTTGGCCAGGCTGGTCTCGAACTCCTGACCTCAAGTGAGCCACCTGCCTTGGCCTCCCAAAGTGCTGGGATTACAGGAATTGGGTGTAATTTTTATATAAAATAGATTATGTATTTGTATGCTTCTGCTTTTCTTTTTATTTTTTAAATTTCATTTTTTTATTCTTTTTCAGAGAAGAGGTCTCACTATATCACCCAGGCTGGTCTCGAACTCCTGGGCTCAAGCAATCCTCACACCTCGGCCTCCGAAAATGCTGGGATTATAGGCATGAGCTGCTGCACCTGGCCTGCTTTTCATTAAAACTTCAACCTATTTCTAAATTGCCATTTAAAAAAAAATTGAAAGTTTCCAAATTAAACCAAAGTTTGTTTTTCTTTTTCTTTCTTTTACCTTTCATTGTATTTCCCAACAGTTGGTCTGCCTCAGACTCATATTCAGAGACAGAAACAGTGGTTTCTAAGAAAAACAGGGTATCGTTTTCCTTGGTGGATTCCGTGAAGTCTCTCGTACTTTGGAGCAAGTTCACAATGGAAACTTTCATGTCTTCCATCAGACTTGTGGGGGTAAAGGAACTTTGATCGGTGAAAGCAGGTGATCTCTCATTCCCATGCGCTATTAGCAGGGCTGTGCCCATGTGTGTTTCCCCTTCAGGCAGCCCCAGAGCCACCTGTGCAGCCTCTGTCCAAGGCTGGCCTCCTTCCATACCCTCATGGCTTACTTGTGCTGTCTGAGACATCTCCGTTCTCACCTGAGTCTCTTCATTGTCTCCAAGCTTGGGGGTCCTTATCCGGCTTACACTCTCTAATTTGGTGTCATCCCACTCATCACTTAAGGCAGAGGCAGCTGGAACAGCTGTGCTGACACTCACTGTGACTTCTGGGGCTCCCAGCAGACTATCAGTTTCTGGCTCAACACTCAGGGTGTACTCGGAAGTTTCGAGTGGTTGCTTGGTGGCAGCAGCCTGGGTGTTATCAGCTGTCATCTGTGAAGGCTTCTCCTTATCAGGGGTGAGGCTTCCAGGCTCACTGCCTGCTGTGGACTCAGCACCAGGAAAAGAAGTTGTCCTGTGGTCTGTGCCTGCTTCAAATTTCTCAGTCTTTGGATTGGTGGTTAGCATTTCCTTAGTATTCACATAGGATGAAGGTGAATGTCCCAAACCAACTCCTTCCTGACTTTCAGTTGCAAATGATTGATTATCCATATACTTCAGAAAACCTTTTGTGGTTTCTGTGATCTCTTCCACAATGGGCTGAAAGTTAGTGCTTGTAAGGAGTTCCTCCTTTTCATCAACAGTCAGAGAAGGAGTCACAGTGATAGCAATGGTTAACATGGCCTTGGCAAGTCCACTTTCAGGAGATATTCTCTCTGGCTGGCTGGAACCAAATACTTCTTCAGCTGAGGGGACACCTGACTCAGTAGCAGTGGAAACACCAGGGCGTTCAGTTTGCATGAGCCCAGCTTGTCCAGGCTGGGTTTCTTTGTTAATCGAGAATGCTTTATTTAATGATGTTGCCGATGGTCCTGCTGACATCATCATTGGATCTTCAGAGACCACCAGTTGGGGAGTCTGCTTTGAGGTAACGGAGCTATTTTCTAGGTCATCGGTGTTCATCTTATCGGACTGCCCTTTTTCCGCATGAACATGTGCTATCTCCCTCCTCCTTTCTATTTTGGGGAAGGCCAGACATTGTGTGGCAACGTTGAAAAGCAGAAGGCTACAGAAAGCCAGACAAATATGCAATACAATCGATCCTCTCATAGTGGAAGAGAAATGGCACGTACACTGGCAGAGTTGACAAGTCCAGTAATTGAATCCTGCAGCAAAATAAAGCATATCAAACTGTCATATAAATACATGTTGTAAATAAGTCTCTTTAAATTAAACCGTAAGTAAAATAATCTCCTTGACTTTATAATACACAGAGATGGTAGGTAGGAGAGGACTGTTCTATTTCTTTGTACCTTTGAGACATGGATAACCCAGTTCATTTCTCCCTGCTGAATTTTGCTGATTTAACTTGAGGTTCCCTAGAAAAAGGTACACATAGTTCAAGTATTAAGTTCGTTGTTTCTTAAATACCTACTTGAAATAATTTACCCTTGAAGTCACATTTGCAATATTCTCTCCAAATTCCTCTATCAACCATGTAGTCAAATGACTGTAGAAATAGCAACATGTCCAAGAAATAAAAAGTAAGTCTTACACATTCATTCAAATAACTTTTTAAGTGTTGCCACAGTCTGAATGTTTGTGGCCCCCAGAATTCATGTGTTGAAACCTAATCAGCAACATGGTAGTATTAGGAAGTGAGGCCTTTGAGAAGTGATGACTTCATGAGGACAGAACCCTCGTGAATGGGATTTGTGCCCTTATAAAAGAGACCCCACAGCCAGGCACAGTGGCTCACACCTGTAATCCCAGCACTTTGGAGGCTGACATGGGTGGATCACCTGAGGTCAGGAGTTAGAGACCAGCCTGGCCAACATGGTGAAACCCCATCTCTACTAAAAATACAAAAATTAGTTGGGAGTGGGAGTGGGCGTAGGCACCTGTAATCTCAGCTACTCAGGAGGCTGAGGCAAGAGAATCGCTTGAACCCAGAAGGCAGAGGATGCAGTGAGCTGAGATCGTGCCATTGCACTACAGCCTAGGCAACAAGAGCAAAACTCCATCTCAAAAAAAAAAAAAGAGACCCCAGGCCAGGCACAGTGGCTCACACCTGTAATCCCAGCACTTTAGGAGGCCGAGGCCAGCAGATCACTTGAGGTCAGGAGTTTGAGACAAGCCTGGCCAACATGGTGAAACCCCATCTCTGATAAAAATACAAAAATTAGCCAGGCATGGTGGCACACATCTGTAATCCCAGCTGCTCGGGAGGCTGAGGCAAGAGAGTTGCCTAAACCTGGGAGGCGGAGGTTGCAGTGAGCTGAGATCATGCCACTGCACTCCAGCCTGGACAGGAGAGTCCGTCTCAAAAATAAATAAATAAATAAATAAAATATAAAAGAGGGCTGGGTGCAGTGGCTCACACCTGTAATCCCAGCACTTTGGGATACCGAGGCGGGTGGATCACCTGAGGTCAGGAGTTCAAGACCAGCCTGGCCAACATGGTGAAACCCCGTCTTGACTAAAAATACAAAAAAATTAGCTGGGTGTGGTGGCGGGCATCTGTAATCCCAGCTCCTTGGGAGGCTGAGGAAGAAGAATCGCTTGAACCCGGGAGGCGGAGGTTGCAATGAGCCAAGATCGCGCCATCACAGTCCAGCCTGGGCGACAAGAGTGAAACTCCATCTCAAAATAAAATAAAGAGACCCCCAAGAGCTCCCTGGCCCCTTCCACCATGTAGGACACAGCAAAAAGGTGCCTTCTATGAACCAGAAAGTGGGCCCTACCCAGACACCAAATCTCCTGTCACCTTGATCTTGGACTTCCCAGTCTCCAGAACTGTAAGAAATAAACTTCTATTGTTTATAAAAATCCAGTTTATTATACTTTGTTATAGCAGCCCAAATGGACTAAGAAAAATGGGTTTGAAAACCCTAAATATCATCATTAAATGCTGAATACCAGTTACTTTTAAGAGTTTTTTAAAGTAAGTAAATAATTTTCAATGAAAATATGTCTTTTAGCTCTTTTTCTTCAGCGAGGCGGCTGGGCTGCAGACGCAGAGATGCAGATCTTTGTGAAGACCCTCACGGGCAAGACCATCACCCTTGAGGTCAAGCCCACCGACACCATTTAGAATGTCAAAACCAAAATTCAGGACAAGGAGGGTATCCCACCTGACCAGCAGCGTCTGATATTTGCTGGGAAATGGCTGGATGGCCACACTCTCTCAGGCTACAACATCCAGAAAGAGTCCACCCTAAACCTGGTGCTGCGCCTGCGAGGTGGCATTACTGAGCCTTCCCTCTGCCAGCTCGTCCAGAAATACAACTGCGACGAGATGATCTGCTGCAAGTGCTATGCTCGCCTGCACCCTGGTGCTATCAACTGCCACAAGAAGAAATGCGGCCACACCAACAACCTGTACCCCAGGAAGAAGGTCAAATAAGGCTCTTCCTTCCTCGAAGGGCAGCAGCCTTCTGCCCAGGCCCCATGGCCCTGGGGCCTCAATAAAGTGTCCCTTTCGTTGACTGGAGCAGAAAAAAAGAAAAGAAAAAAAAAGAAAATATGTATTTTAAATGCTTAAATCATTTGTTATTCTCTGCCACAACTATAAAAATTACAGGCAAAACATGTTTCCAAATTTAAGGATTAGAAAAGGTTTAAGAGTTAAGCAAGGTTAATAGTTTCAGAAAAAAACAAAATATACTTTAAAATTAGCAATCTTTATTGAATACCCATTATTATAAGATAAAAAATTATTGTAGTATTTGAAATAAACTACTCACATTCTCATTACAACTAAAACTATATTAAAATTGTTAATTTACCCCCAAATTTAAGGGTTTCAGTTCTTTTTTTAATCTATTTTGCTGAGTAGGGCCTTTTCTTTTCCCATCATCAGAAATTTCTCAGAGATGCTGCAAGTTTTCTAGAAAATTAAACCTTGAAACTAAAATTCTAAAATAAAAACCTCGACTTCATACAGTTTACATTTTTTTCTTTCTTTCATGTCTAATCATTCAATGATCTAAGTTAAGCAAATGATGTGCACATGTGAAATTTAGAAATTTCTTTTCATAAGGCCTTCTTCCCTTAAGGAGTTTCAAAGCTTCCATGTGTTATCTCATTTAGTCTTATAGGTCCTCTCAAGAAAGAAGAAAGGTAAAGTCCTCAGGACATGATCTACACGGCTGAAGACAAAAAGAAGCCGGAATTTTCCTTCCTTCCTCCTTTTTTTGTTTCTTTTCTTTTCTTTTCTCTTCTCTTTTCTTTTCTTTTATCTTTTCTTTTTGAGACGGAGTTTCACTCTGTCACCCAGGCTGGAATGCAGTGCGAGTCACTCACTGCAACCTCTGCCTCTTGAGTTCTTGTGCCTCAGCCTCCCGAGTAGCTGGGACTACAGGCGTGCACCACCATGCCCGGCTAATTTTTGTATTTTTATTAGAGACGGGGTTTCACCATGTTGGCCAGACTGGTCTTGAACTCCTGACTTCAAGTGATCCACCTGCCTCAGCCTCCCAAAGTGCTGAAATTACAAGCGTGAGCTCCCCTCCCCTTCCTTTCCCTTTCTTCTTTTTCTTTCCCCAGGCTGGACTTGAACTCCTGGGCTCAAGCAATCCTCCTGCATCAAGCTCCTAAGTAGGTAGGACTACAGGCACATACCACCACACCGCACAAGAAGACTGACTTTTTCTACGTGAGAAAAAAGGAATCCATGGATTTAGAGCTAAGGCTTCCTGCCAACTACCACCACCACATGAGTGTACCATCTTGGAAATGGGTCCAGCAGCCCCAGTCAACCCTTCAGATGACTGCACCCCTGGCTGACATCTTGACTACACCTTCTTGAAAGACTTTGTGCCATAACCACACAGCTAAGTTACTCCCAAATTCGTGATGCATAGAACTGGTATAAAATAACAAATATTTATTGTTATTTCAAGCCACTAAGCTACGGGGTAATTTGTTACACAGAAATCTTGAGTCCACGATGCTGCAGGGAAATACAGGAATGGAATGACAGCACGAGTACAATAGTGTCATGTGCAGAAAAGAAACAGCCTATCAGGGATTACAAATTTAGCTGAAGAAAACTGAAGCCAGAGATGACTAGAAGAAACATAAGTCCCCAAACAATCTGCAAGGATAATGAGACGGGTGCTAAGTTTCCCCATATGCTGATGGGGGTTTGAAACAAACATATCTGAATATTAAATTACATGCTGGTAGCTAGCATTGTTTTTGTTTATTTGTATGTTTATTTTTGAGATGGAGTCTCACTCTGTTGCCCAGGCTGGAGTGCACTGATGCCATCTCGGCTCGCTGCAACCTCTGTCACCCAGGTTCAAGTGATTCTCCTGCCTCAGCCTCCCAAATAGGTGGGATTACAGGTGCCCACTACCACGCCTGGCTAATTTTTGTATTTTTAATAGAGACAGGGTTTCACCATGTTGGCCAGGTTGGTCTCGAACTTCTGACCCCAAGTGATCCACCCACCTCAACCTCCCAGAGTGCTAGGATTACAGGTATGAGCCACCGTGCCCATCCTCTTTTTTTCTTTTTTTTCTGAGACAGAGTCTTGCTCTGTCACCCAGGTTGGAGTTTGATGGTGTGATCTCAGCTCACTGCTCCCTCCACCTTCCAGGTTGAAGTGATTCTCCTGCCTCAATTTCCTAAGTAGCTGGGATTACAGGTGGCCACCATCACACCCAGCTAATTTTTGTATTTTTAGTATGGACAGGGTTTAACCATGTTGGCCAGGCTGATCTAGAACTCCTGACCTCAAGCGATCCACCCACCTCAGCTTCCCAAAGTGCTGGGATTACAGGCGTGAGCCACCACACCTGGCCACACTGTTCTTTTTAAAAAAGAGAAAATGGCAAAGATATTTGATAAAGAGGAGATAGCATGTGCCACAGCATGTCAACATTCTGGACATTAGTTATCACTGTACTTTAGATGAGCCAGGATGCACTCTAGTTCATAGCCAGGTAACAGATCACTGAATTTGGCTTGATGCCTCTATTTGCCTTCCTTAAAACAAAAACGTAATGAAAGGGCCAGGTGCAGTGGCTCATACCTGTAGTCCCAATACTTTGAGAGGCCAAGGCAGGAGGATCATCTGAGCCCAGGAGTTTGAGACCAGCCTGAGCAACATGGCAAATCTCATCTCTACAAAATGAGCCAGGCACACGCCAGTAGTCCTAGTTACTCAGGAGGCTGAGGTGGGAGAATCACTTGAGCCCAGAAAGTCAAGGCTGCAGTGAGCCGTGATCATACCACTACACTCCATTCTGGGCAACAGAGAAAAGACCCTGTCTCAAAAACAAACAGACAACAACAACAACAAAAAAACATATGAGGCCTGGCGCAGTGGCTCACGCCTGAAATCCCAGCACTTTGGGAGGCCAAGGCAGGTGGATCACGAGGCCAGGAGATTAAGACCATCCTGGCTAACACGGTGAAACCCCATCTCCACTAAAAATACAAAAAAATTAGCCGGGCGTGGTGGCAGGCGCCTGTAGTCCCAGCTACTCGGGAGGCTGAGGCAGGAGAATGGCGTGAACCCAGGAGGCCGAGCTTGCAGTGAGCCAAGATCGCACCACTGCACTCCAGCCTGGGTGGCAGAACAAGACTCCATCTCAAAACAAAACAAACAAAAAAAAATATGATAGCTGTGAAACAAGAGAATTGACAGTCAATGAAATTACACCTTTGGATTTCTGTTCAGACAAACTGACCTACTAAATTCTATCTATATAGTCGAACAGTCATAAAAGCTATAGAACTCTGTGGTTCATTTCTGATCTGTTCAGATAGCTGCCCCTTCCTAAACAAATACTTTTTCTATTCAGTGAAATCTTACTAAACGTGTGGCCTAAAACCTTGGCCCACATGATCCCATACTTCTGAATAAAAATCTGAAAACCCCAGGCCATCATGAATGGTAATAGAGTTTAGAGGGACTTGGGCTGGCATCAGAAAAATGATTCCTGAATCTTAGCTTTATTGACATTAAAACTTGCTATATGATACTGAGCAAGTGGCCTCAGTTTCTCCTTTGACAAAATGAGGAATTAAAATAATCATTGAAATCCCTTCTTCATCCATGATTTTATTCTCATACCTCACCTATATGACATAAAATAAAAATACAAATATTTCTATATTCCTATAACGTTGCCATCAACTAGGAAAGGCACTCAAATGGTGGAGCAGATGCTTTATGTGCTATGTGTATGTTCTGGAGTCATGTGGACTGAGAGAAAAATTTTACAAACAAATCAGATCAAGGGAAGAAGGGATAAATAATAAAGACTTAATACAGCCCCACTGCCTTTCCAAAACATAATTTTCCTTCCAAGTTTTATTTTCATCTGTATCTTGGGTTTTAGAATTTTTGCGTGAAGGGAATTCTGCTATTGCTCCAAAAGACTTGCCTTCTGTGATTGTCAGCCACCTGCTTTCTAAATTCAAATACAACAGAAAGAGTGGGGGTGAACCGCAAGCCTTTGCTTTTTTCCCCCCTTTTCAAAGGCATTGACGAAAGCTTTTTCTATGTCTGTGTATTGAGGCCATATGTTCCCTCTCCCCACTATCGAAAGCAACGACTATACGTTAAAAGGAAAAAAGACAACCTGTAAAAAGAATAACAGAAAACACGTCTGGAACTCAGATAAACTGATAGATGACCTTCAAATTCCAGGATTTTCTCCCTCTTTCAAAGCCCAGTATAGGTTCATGTAGTCACTCCCATTTTTCTAATGTCCCACAATGAGAGTTACATGATGCTCAAGAATAAACGAGAAGACTGTTGTCAGTTCAACAATATTCCTAAACCTAAATAACCATCTGCAACCATATTTTGAAGGCTATGAGCCTTTCCTTTTTCCTCAACACTGTATCCCCTTCCTGGCAATGTGCCTGGCACAGAAGAAATGCTCAGTAAATATTGGCTGAACAAACAGATGAATGTCTATAGCCCACTTTGCTGGGAGAAGTGGAAGGAGGAGAGATTCCATTGCATATTAGAATTCTGTGTCTTAATTATCTTCAATTAACTCAATCATAAGAATATTTAACAAACAAACAAAAAGAACATTCCTCTTCCTTTTCCCTCCCACCGCGTATTTGGATGCTGCTTTCTTTTCACTGTATCTCTCCATGCAAATTAATTCAGATAAATAAGCTCTAACCAAATTACCAACTGATGTTGGATATCAGCTTTGAATAGCTTAAAAAGCATCTCCTTCAGAGCAGGTCAGTAGCACTTTGTCTATCATTTGCTATCAAGCTATCTATCCTAATAGCTTGGCAGTCTTCTAAACAATTTACTGCATTTCTGCCACCAGTGAGCAAGATAAGCTGTTCTGTGAGGCATTATCTTTGACAATCTTACATAGCTACAGTCCAGAATCTGTTTCTTTGTCAAGTCTAGGCATATTCAAGTTTCAAAGACAAATGAAAGGCAACATAAAAAATACCAGCCTTGGCCATCTGGTTAGACTTAATCAGATTTTGTAAGCACTTGGTCAATATTTTTTCCAACTAAAATGAATACTGCTATTTCAGTATGTTACCAAAATGAAGACACAAAAGGGAAAACAATATGTTAAATCATTCTCACCAGTGATGAAGCTACTACTTCCAGTGTCAACTGAGTTTCATATATAATATTAAGGCACAATGAGCATCGCCCCAAGAGTGCTCAAGACACAGGAGGGCTGTAGAGTGTGCCAAGAAACTGGTGACAGTTCGCTTTATATTTTCATTTTCTTATGATATACACAAAAACTACAGAGAGCTGCTATGGGGTAGGTGAAGAAAGCTACCTCATCTTGGCTTTTCATTGTCAACTGGAAGTTACTTTGATGACACTTCAAACACAACCATCTTCATCTGAACTTTGGTGGCCACCTTGAACTCTTCTCTCCTTTACATTCTAGATTCACAACCGCTGTGGATCCTCCTCTCATAATCTCTTTTGGAATTGTAACTTCTGATCACCTCATTGGATAGTTATTATTTTAAATGCCTCTTCATTGATAACGTTGTCTAGGCTCTCTCCTCTCCAATCTATTTTATACAATCCAGATGGTTATTATTTTTTTTTTTTGATAGGAAGTCTCACTCTGTCTTCATGCTGGAGTGCAGTGGCGAGATCTCAGCTCACAGCAACCTCCTCCTCCCAGGTTCAAGCGATTATCCTGCCTCAGCCTCCTGAGTAGCTGGGACCACAGGCGCACGCCATCACGCCCAGCTAGTTTTTGTGTTTTTAGTAGAGACGGCGTTTCACCATGTTGGCCAGAATGGTCTCAATCTCTTGACCTCAAGATCTGCCCACCTCAGCCTCCCAAATTGCTTGGATTATAGGTGTGAGCCACCACACCCAGCTGGTTTATTCTTAAGAATAAAAATTGCAATAATCAATCAAAGACAGCTACCACTTAGGAGCTGCTATGTGCCAAGCGTTCTAAGTGCCCAGTGGAAATTATCTTATTTAATCCTTACAACAACCTAATGAGGTAGATACTGTCGTTATCCCACTTTTTAAATGAGGAAAACAACAGGCTGGTAGAGGATAAGTAACTTGCCTAAGGGATAGTGTCTGTTTTTGATCTTTTGGATTCTGTCAGAATTCAACGTCCCTACCTTTGCCAGACAACTCTCTGCTTTCCCAAAACACAGCATATAATGTCCCCAAATATGCAATTGCCAAAGTCCATCTCTAATAAGGCAACCCCATACCACTGGTGCCCAGTATAAACACCATCATCAGTCACATACATAGCACTTTTATGTGCCATACTCATCTCAGGCTCCTAAGTTGGTTTTTTGTTTGTTTTATTTTCTAGATGGAGTCTCGCTCTGTCACCCAGGCTACAGTGCAGTGGCATGATCTCGGCTCACAACCTCCACCTCCCAGGTTCAAGCAATTCTCCTGCCTCAGCCTCCGGAGTAGCTAGGATAACAGGCATGTGCCACCACACCCGGCTAATTTTTGTATTCTTAGTAGAAATCGGGTTTCACCATGTTGGCCAGGCTGGTCTCGAACTCTTGGCTTCGTAATCCACCCACCTCGGCCTCCCAAAGTGTTGGGATTACAGGCGTGAGCCACCGTGCTCAGCTCTCAGGCTCCCAAGTTTTGAGAATGACACTGTACGACCCATGGTTCCCTACCCAGGTATCCAAACCCTGGCCTCCCAGGTCACATCCCATTCTGGCCCATTCTTTCCCCACCCTTCTCCTAGCTCCTGTAGCATGAATTGTCATGTAAGTCTCAGCACCTCAAATGAGATTATGTTCTTTGCATACAAACACTAGTCTTTACCATTCCTTTGTTTGCCACATAATTAGTAATAAGGGTAGGCACAAAGAGGAGAGATTCCATAAATATTTGTTGGCATGATGTGAATATAAATAACCATTTAAGAATATGAAAAAGAATGTTTCAAGTCCTTATTTTGTACTGTAAGATTTTTTTAATGACATTTCATGGTCTAACCATGTCTACTTGTATGTTTTATTCAATACCTAGCCAATTTTGGCTACTTATTTAACTGTCACTCTAACAATAACAATAACTTATGTGTTCTCATTTCTGCTATATTTTAAGGTTTCAGAGTTTATTACACACACACACACACACACACAACAGACCAACAGTTACAGGTAACAAGTCTCGCAGCGTCAAGTCAACATGCTTGCCAAATACCATCTCACCTTTTGAAATACAATTAGTGATTCTCTCATGAGGGGGATAGTGTCTTAATAATCTTTGTGTCTTAATAATCTTTCCATTTTGTGTCTTAACAATCTTTCCACTTTGTCCTTTTCATGACCATTCCTCAATGATTATCATTGTCTTACTTTTTCTTTTTTTAAATCCTTAAGGCTGTTACTGCCAACACTATTTTATTGCCAATACTATTGTATTTACTTAAAGCTGAGCTTATAAAGACTCTCACTCTATTAACCCAGCTGTGGCAAATGGCATTAAGGTACCACGTTTCTGATTCACTGTGCTACTGACAATCATCACTGGTCTGTTATATTGGCTTTAGGATCTGGGCTGCAGCTATACTTCACCATAAATTAAATAGCTGAATGACAAACAATCCTTTCAGCAGCATGTTCCATCACAATGGAAGGAGGGAGAAGGAGTAAGTAACCACAAAGAAAAGCATGGTCCCCCAGAAGGAAAGCAGCCCCAGAGCTGGCAGTGAAGAGGGTAAGTAGGCTGGGGTCAAAATAGCTACTCTGGAAACTAAATACCAGTAAAAAGTACTTTACCATCCCTGAAGACCACATCTAAGTTCTACATACTGAGCCCAGGAGCTTCAGTCTCTACAAATTAGTGATGTAGACAAATGAAGATATCCGTGCTTATCACCCCTAGCATATCATCTCATCCCCGGTAAAAGGAGATGGACTTGAAGATTTAAAAACAGGCTTCTTCGAGTTCCAGTTCTACCTTAGGCAAATCACTGAAACTCAAGTTTTCTTGTTGCAAAGTAGAAATAATAATGCTGGTTATATTTTTTCGAAGGGTGGAGAACACACACAAAAGTGATAATAGACATAAAAGCAGTTTGAAACAAAAGTAAATTATCATGCAATATAAGACATACTAGCATGCTACTGACATGCATTCCTGTCAAATACAGAAATGTGAGCAATTTGGAGCATCTGTAACATCAGCCACAAATGGAGTAGCATTTTTTTCCCCAAGGTATTTTCATGGAGCTTCTCCTTTCAGCTTTATCATGTAGACAATGTGACCTGAGAGGCTTCTGCTGTCTGCAGAATCCTATCCTGATGAATCTTGATCAACAAACTCTTCTCCATCCATCAGACAGTTTATTTCAGTGAACCAATTGGACATATCATTTCTGGTTTCTGTGGTACACAAATGTAGCCATTTGCTTGGCTAGATCTCTAAGTAGTTGACATTTAAAGGGAAGCTGAAACTAGCTTCAGATACTTCTCTTACAATCACCAAGTAAACACAATATGGAAAAATAAGATTGACCTCACATCTTGCTTAGGGAATGAGTTTTCATTTTACAAAAACTAAAACCAGTTTCCCTCTGCATAGACAGCTTCCCTAGGTGAGAAGTTTTTTAAGTTCAATTAACAAAAATACAATTCCATACACAACTTTTCAGACAAACATCTACAGAATAAAGGGCAAAGGACACCTTTAGGTCGGGAGTGGACATTTTCCATAACAGATAAACCCGTTTTCCTCATTTTGATTCTATACTTATATTTAGCATCAAACCATTTCCGTAATACCAAATTATAATACTGTAAAGGTCTGGCAGGAAACTCCGGAATATGTAGTAAGAAGCCTCCCATGAAAACAAAGACAAATTCACATCTCTCTAATTGGCTCCGTTGCTGTAGCTACCTTAGACTTGGTGAGCCTTGGGAGTTTTTATGAATAAACTCAACTAATATCAAATCTGTCTGCTGCACAAGTGCTTGGTTCATTATTATGACAAATACAAAAAAAAAAACCACTTTATTCATAAGAGCAAGTCAGAGTACCTTTAAACCTCTGTGTGTAAAAGAAGCAATGTTCAGATACTGTGAAACCTTACCCGGTTGTGTGTTTCAATAGATGCTACTGTGGGGTTCTACTGGCATACGTGCCGAAGTCAGTCAATGACTGTAGATGCTTGGCTAAAAGGAGACTCCCTGGAGCCCAACAGCATCATTTGTGATCAAGGAAATACACCAAAATAAAGAGAAGGCATGTGAATTCTGACCACTCAAGAATTTTTGCCCTTTGGAGAAGAGATCCTTCAGAACCCTAGGGATGGTTTTGTGAACCACTCCCCACTCCCCCTCAAGTTTCAAACTAAAACTTCCAAAGAAAGAAGGCAGACACTTTAAAGCAGCCATCTCTCCTCTCTTCCACATCAGTTCTGCACTGAAATTGGATGCCAAGTGCTAGGCGGATCCTCGGGATCATCTCATCTTTGAGAACCCAAACTCTTAAGGGTCCTGTTTTGTTCACTCCTGCTTGCCTCCTCGCCAGCCAAGGTTCTACATGTTTGGAATCTACACAAGTCAGATTCTGTCAGTGACCACGAGGCACATGAGACATTTGGGCACCTCCGGCAGCACCTCCCAACTATTCCGGAATCTCAAGCAGAGCCTCGCCTCCCCCAGGTCTAACCCGCAGGCCCTCTTTCTAATTAAGTGACCTTTCCAAGGAGCGTCCTCCAGCCGCGTCCTGGGGGACGAGTCAGGGGCTGAGCAAGGAGGCTCGACATCTCTGCGCTAAACACTCAACTGTTTGTTTTCTGCAAAGTGGCAGGACATATTTCGGTGGTGACCGCAGCAACGATTCGCTCCTCGATTGTTAGGCTCTGAGTGGCATTGGGGACACTGCGATCGACGGTTTGAAAGGAGCAAACCGTTGTTTTCGGGAACTTCTCTCTCACTGCTGTGGGATTGCGAGCGGAGGGAGAAAGAGAAAGAAAAGCCCACACAAAAGCAGCCAGCCCTGCAAGCTCCGCCAGCACAAAGGCCGGCTCGCTGGTGCGGAGCTGGGAGGCTGGGCTGGAGCGAGGAGTGCGGTGAGTCCTCCGAGGCCTGCGCGCCGCGCCCAGCGCGCCCAGAGCTGCCCCCGCGCACCCCACACCTGGGCACCGCGCTCCGGAGGAGGATCGGGGCGCACGCCTGGCGCACCCAGGGCTGCAACGCTCCCGGGACTGTTACGCTCGCGGGGCGACCCCACGCCACTGAGGCTCCGGTTCCGTCCCTGCCCCGGCGCCACGTCTGCAGCCGCGGCCGCCCAAGTGGCCGGAGCCGGGCCCGTCCTCACCTGTGCGCCTTCAGCTGAGCAGCGCGCGGAGGACAGAGGCAGCGGCGGCGCGGGCGCTCGGCATCCCAGCGGCGGGCCCTGCGGCGGCGGCGGTAGGCGGCGACTCCCTCCGCTGTCTGGGACGCTAGGGGGAGGGCGCTTCGCTTTGTTGCTTATTCATAAGGCCGCGGCTACGGCCGGGGATTGGGCGGTGAGTAGGTGTGCCCGCCCTGGCTCTGCTGGCACTGACAGCCGACGCCGTCGCCCACGCCCCCCTGCGCCCACTTCCCCGCCTCCGCTCTCCCGCGGGGGCGGCTTCTGCTGGAGTCCCGGCACCTGGGACCCCTCGGAGATCCCGTGCTCCGCTTCCCCTCTTTAAGCGGGAGCTTCTGCGGCAGCTCCCCTCCCTACCTACGCGGAAGAGACCAGGGCACCGTTTACACGAGAAAAACCTCAATTTTGCTGTCTTTGGTTCAGGCAAAGAGCGCAAATCTGAGACTGCAGTGTTCCTTGTGGAAACTATGGACGGCTTGGCGGTGCCCTTAAGTAGGACCCTTAAAGTAACTCTACACAGAATGTCCCTTCTCAGTCCGTCGGAGAAGTTGCAAACTAGTGCTAGTCACAAGTAAGGTTTATTGAGCCCTTACTCCTGCCAGGCACAAGAGTAGATGCTTTGCCCATTACTTTACCTGCTTAATCTGCACGATAGAAGGGTAGATATTGTAGTTCTCATTTACCAGGGTAGGAGGTTAAGGCTAAGGGCTGTGTAACTTCTCCAAGGTCATCCGGCTCGCGTGGCCACCGGGAATTTGTGTCCTCCATTCTTGAGCCTCTCAAGGACTGTTTTCTTTTTCTGTTACTTCTAATGGTGTGGAAAGAGGTGTCGGAATCTAAAGGCCCGTTTTGGAACAACCTCCACAACGCAGCATTTTACATTTGCAGAGCACTCTTCACATTTGTCCCTTATTGTGCTTATTAACTCCCTTCTTCATAATACCTTAGTCCCCTTTTGTAGTTAATTATAAACACCTTGAAGTCAGAGCAAAAGCTGGCTCACCTTTGACCCCCACACCTAACACAATGCACAGGTATGTACTGGTTTCTGTTTGTTTGTTTGTTTGTTTGTTTGTTTGTTTTTGAGACAGGATCTCACTCTTTCGCCCAGGCTGGAGTGCAGTGGCGCCATCATGGCTCACTGCAGCCTCGACCTCCTCCTGGGACCTCAAGCCATCACCCACCTCAGCCTCCTAAGTAGCTGGGACCACAGGCATGCGGCACCACGACTGGCTAATTTATTATTATTATTATTATTATTATTATTATTGGTAAAGACGGGGTCTTCCTATCTTGCCCTGGCTAGTTTCAAACTCCTGGACTCAAGCGATCCTCCTGCCTCGGTCTGCCGAAGTGTTTGAATTACAGACATGTGCCACGGTGCCCAGCAGGTATGCACTGTTACCCATTCCCCCTCCCTTTAGAAATTATTATCTATGTATAATCATGCATTGATTAATTAGGGGAATACATTCTAAGAAATGTATCCTTAGGCAATTTTGTTGATATGCGAGCATAATAGTATATTTACACAAACCTAGATCGCATAGCCTACTACGTACCAAGGCTATATGGTATAGCCTATTGCTCCTAGGCTACAAGCCTGTACAGCATGTTACTGTACTCAGTACTGTAGGCAATTGTAACACAATGGTATTTCTATATCTAAACATTGAAACAATACAGTAAAAATACAGTATAAAAGATAAAAAATGGTGCATCTGTATAGAGCACTTACCATAAATGGAGCTTATAGGACTGGAAGTTGCTCTGGGTGAGTCAACGAATGATGAGTGAGAATATGAAGACCTAGGACATAACTGTACACTACTGTAATGTACATAACCTTACACTACTGACATAACTGTATACTATTGTACATAACTACACTACTGTAGTTATGTAGGCTATAACTGTATACTACACTACTACTGTAGTGTAAACAATGTACACTTAGGCTGTACTGTAGACATAAACATTTTTTCTTCAATAATAAATTAACCATAGCTTACCAGAATTTTTTACTTTATAAATTTTTTTTAACTTTTGACTCTTTTTTTCTTTGAGACAGGGTCTCACTCTGTCACCCAGGCTGGAGTCCAGTGGTACAATCACAGTTCACTGCAGCCTGGACCTCCTAACCTCAAGCAATCCTCCTGCCTCAGCCTCCCCAGTAGTTGGGACTACGGGCACATGCCACCACGGCTGGGTAACTTTTGACTCTTTTGTAATAACACAGCTTAAAACACAAACATATTGTACAGCTCTTCAAAAATATTTCATTTCTTTATTTCCTTATTCTATAAGCCTTTTTCTATTTAAAAAACAAAATTTTTAAAGGCCAGGTGGGTCATGCCTGTAATATCAGCACTTTGGTAGGCTGAGGCGGGTGGATCACCTGAGGTCAGGAGTTTGAGACCAACCTGGCCAACATTGCAAAACCCTGTCTCTACTAAAAATACAAAAATTAGCCAGACATGGTGGTGCGTGCCTGTAATCCCAGCTATTAGGGGGGCTGAGGCAGCAGGATCGCTTGAACCTGGGAGGCGGAGGTTGCAGTGAGCCAAGATCGTACCACTGCACTCCAGCCTGGGCAACATAGCAAGACTCTGTCTCAAAAAAAAAATTAAACTTTTTGGTTAAAAAACAAAACAGAAACACACACATTAGCCTGGGCCCATAAAGAGTCAGGATCATTATCACCATCTTTCACCTCCACATCTTGTCCTGCTTCAGGGGCTATAACACACATAGAACAGTCATCTCCTGTGATAACAAGGCCTTCTTCTGCAATACCTCCTGAAGGACCTGCCTGATGCTGTTTTACAGTTAAGATTTTTATATACAAGTAGAAGTAGTATACTCTAATGATAAAAAGTATAGTACAGTAAACACTTAAGCCAGAGTAGCATAGACATTTATTATTATCAAGTATTTACTGTACATTATTGTATGTGCTGTAATTTTATATGACCGGCAGTACGGTAGGTTTGTTTACGCCAGCATCACCACACAAAGGAGAGTAATGCATTATGTTGCATTGTGCTAGGATATTCCGATGGCTACCATGTCACTAAGTGATAGAAACTTTTCAGCTTCATCATGATCTTATGGGACCATCATTTTATACGCAGTTTGTGGTTGACTGAAACATTGTTATGGGTACATAAGGTACTTCCAGAATGTGATTGGATTGAATTGAATCTATGAAGTTTGTTTGTTTGTTTGTTTTTAGACAGGGTCATGCTCTGTCACTCAAGCTGGAATTCAGTGGCCCAATCACTGCTCATTGCAGCCTCGACCTCCCCAGGCTCAAGTAATCCTCCCACCTCAGCCTCCTGAGTAGCTGGGAGCACAGGCGTATACCACCACACCAAGCTTTTTTTTTTTTTTTAATTTTTTGTAGAGACGAGGTTTTGCCATGTTGTCCAGGCTGGTATTGAACTCCTGCACTCAAGTTATTTGCCTGCCTTGACCTCCCAAAATGCTGGGATCATAGGTGTCAGCAACCACACCTGGCCTGAGATCTGCTTTTTGTATGTATTCAGTGCAATACATTGCACTGTGGCCAGGTCTTCTACCTGGATTCAGTACCCACCAAGTGGATGAGCCACACCCAGCCTGACCACGTTGTATTTCAGCATTTTATTTTTAAGTCAGTTGTTTGAAACTCAGACCACATCTTCTTGTAAAAACAATGTTATATAGTATGGCGGGGCTACTAGCTAGCCCACAATATTAAGTCTACTCAACCCAAATACAGGTAAATAATAGTACTAAAAAAAAACTAACCTGAATTCTGGGTGTTCTAACCAGATGGCCAGGCAGAAGAGAGACAGCAAGAGGAAGGAATTCCAGTTCTCCTCACATTTACACACAAATCTGAGACATTCAAAGTTTCTTCTTTTTTTTTTTTTTTTTTTTTGAGACAGAGTCTTGCTGTGTCGCCCAGGCTGGAGTGCAGTGGCGCGATCTCGGCTCGCTGCAAGCTCCGCCTCCCGGGTTCACGCCATCCTCCTGCCTCAGCCTCCCAAGTAGCTGGGACCACAGGCGCCTGCCACCTACTCCTGGCTAATTTTTTGTATTTTTAGTAGAGATGGGGTTTCACCATGTTAGCCAGGATGGTCTCGATCTCCTGACCTCGTGATCCACCCACCTCGGCCTCCCAAAGTGCTGGGATTACAGGCGTGAGCCATCGCGCCCGGCCGAGACATTCAAAGTTTCTTTGACATCTTCCTGCCTCCTTTTCAGTATCCCTTTCTAACATCCTACTCTTCTTAGAGACTCAGTAGCCACATGATAATCTAAGTTCCAAGTACAGAATTCTAGTTCCAGACCTGAGTTAGACTCAAAATTTTCCATTCTTCAAAATTACCCTTCTCTCATAGCAAAATTCCTGTCTCCCATTTCCTCAATATAAATTATTTCAGGTGTGCAGTAAAAGTAAAGTGATCTTATTGGAACTCATTTATACTAGTCCTGTATCCTTCCAAAAATGGTTTGTACTGCTTTCAACAACTCTGGTTTATACAATTTATCTCAACATCTGCTGTTGATACATGGCAGTGGTCATAAGATTTACTCTTCTCTTCCCTCAACACACACACACACAAATTGTGGGTTAAGGAAAGTTGTACTGTGCAAGCCAAATAAGTAAATCCACATACAATGAATGTTATTAACCTTTTACAGGTAAAGCAAGAAACTATGGGGCGGTGGCAGCGGGGGGGTGTGAGGGGGAGGTTTAGAGCTTGGGAATAATAAAAACTCCAATCAGGCCAGGCGCAGTGGCTCACACCTGTAATCTCAGAACTTTGGAAGGCCAAGGTGGGCAGATCACCTGAGGTTTGGAGTTCGAGACCAGCCTGATCAACATGGAGAAACCCTGTCTCTACTAAAAATACAAAATTAGCCGGGTATGGTGGCGCATGCCTGTAATCCCAGCTACTTGGGAGGCTGAAGCAGGACAATCACTTGAACCTGGGAGGCAGAGTTTACGGTGAGCTGAGATCGTGCCATTGCACTCCAGCCTGGGCCAAGAGCGAAACTCCATCTCAAAAAAAAAAACAAAAACAAAAACAAAAAAAACTCCAATCAAGGTAATAAGCAAGGAAACTTAGGAAGGCAGTTTTAAGGTTGCCAGATTTAGCAAATAAAAATAGATGATTCCCAGTTAAATTTGAATTTCAGATAAACCACAAACAATTTTTAGCAAAAGTGTGTCCCAAATATTAAAAGAATGGGACAGACAGTACTGAAACATTATTTGTGATTTATCTGAAATTCCAGTTTAACTGGGCATCCTGCATTTCATCTAGTAGCCCTCTCAGTTTTAGGCAATTAGTTGGTCCTGGTTAGTAGAAAGTCTTTGTGTCACAGAGGAACTGGTCAAGTTTAGCAAAGAACAGGATAACCAACCACCAAGAGCCAGAAGTGAACAATACCCATTCAAATACCGCACAGAGGGAAGAGCCTTGGCAATGCAGATGTAAGCATTATGGTGTCCTTGGAGAGTCTGTCACTCAGTTGGGAAGAAATGCTTCTCAGTATGGTAACTAATTGTCATTAGTTTGATTCCCACGTACCAAGTCCCATGTATATGGCACGTGGGTCTCTGCTGATACGAACATTTCTGTCTGCTTGACCTCTATAAAATTGTTATTCTGTATTATGTGAGGGAATTGTTTGAGTCTGTTCCTAACACATCTATTCACGCCCATAAAAATTGGGTTTCTGGTCTTGCAAAGTTAAGAACAAGGCCTTGAGCAGAGCTGACTTGACCGAGGTAAGTGCCACTTCATAAGGGCTCTTGCAGACCAGCTGGCAGGTCCTCCCCAGACTCTGCATCACCGTTTGCCGAGGGCGTTTTTTGTTGCAGTTTGTTTTGTCTTGTTTTCATTTGAAATTGTACCGCCACAAGGATTTGAGGCCATCGAATAAAATGAAATGGAAGAGCCACATGAGAAAAAATTCTTCTTGGAAGGTTGAGTTTACCTGAGATCTCCTCAAAACCATTCCTGTTTTTCAGTGATTTTTTCCTCCCTTTTTATAAAATTCCTTCCTTGGATTTTATAGTTCTTATTGGCTCCCCAAATACACAACAAGGAGGTCCTGCCATGGAAGATGAAGAACTGGAGCTGCTATGTAGAACAGGAGTCATTTGTAAGTTGGATATTGAAGTCCTCCCTGCAATAAATGATCTTTTCCTTTTGGCCTTCCTAAAAGTTTATGAACATGAGCATTTCAGCATCTCCCACTGTTCTCTGCCCAACTGCTCCCTGACTCTAATTCTCCATTGGGGACTTTCTTGTGGCTTTTAATTTTTTCTGTTTGTTTTTAGTTTTGAGACAGTCTCGCTCTGTTGCCCAGGCTGGAGGTGCAGTGGCCCGATCTCAGCTCACTGCAACCACCTCCCAGATGCAAGCGATTCTTGTGCCTCAGCCTGCCGAGCAGCTGGGACTACAGATGTGCACTATCATGCCTGACTGATTGCTTTTAATTTTTTAAGTTGAAATTCTAATTCCCAGGAGTGGACTTTAGTGTAAAATAATATTGCTAAGTATACTGCACTCACTGTTGGTATTCAATAAATATTTTATTTTTGTGGTGATGATGATGTAGATAATGGTAATCATGTTAGACAGAATCAGCTTTATTAATTCTGATAGATGTTTTCATTGCATCCAAACCCTCTGAACACTTGGCATGACCCATCTTGAACTACTGCAGTGCCAGTGGGCTTAGATTTTTACCTCCTACTAAATTAGGTCATTGGTATGCAGTTTTTTGTGAAGACAAGTAGGAAGAA